>NW_017297680.1:621971-768424 GCF_001594075.2 Trachymyrmex cornetzi
AATGTATCGCCGCTGGTCATATTGGAGGGATCTTGCTGCAACGTTATCGCAAAGCCGTTTGCTCGCTCGTTATAGGCGTATTAATGGTATATTCATGCGTTACAGAGTACTCTAATATAGTCTAGAACTAGCAACATAGTGATATCCATCTATTCCACATTGAGATGCATAGTCGCGAAATTGGGCACAGAGTAACACGAAAAGGAATCTTAAACTAAATTTAACATCTTGTGAAATTCATTTAATTGAAATTAACATCGCGACGATACGAACTGCGCAAATAACAAATACACTCGTTGTGCAATAAATGAATTCTATCATCCTGCTGGGGGGCGCACGGTTCGAGGATATCGACGGTAATCGCGTTTACTCCAGCCATCCCGATATTTCGTGGGTCATCCGGTTTTAACGGTGAGCATGCACGCGCACATAAACGTTGCACAAGCACCTCACCGCAGTTCGACACACATGCCGGGGTGAGTTTTGCCTGTGGTGGTTGGCTCGCGCGTGCACATTCACAATGACCCTATGAGCTAGAGAGAGAGAGAGAGAGAGAGAGAGAGAGAGAGAGAGAGAGAGAGAGAGAGAGAGAGAGAGAGAGAGAGAGAGAGAAGAGGAAGGGAGGGGTATATAGATGCACGCAGCCAAATGCATCCCTCACCGATAAGAGAGGGATGAAAACGATGCTCGCGGAGTCGACGATAAAGAGCGAAGGGTTGGAAAAGGGAGCGCGAGAGCCAACTTCGCAGACAGTTTAAACCCCACACCGTGCTGCGCCGGTCGGAAATCCGCCCACTCCACACGCGGCCCGCGAATCCGAGCGGTATACTACTTGACCGGTTCAAGTGGAGTCTGAATAGCGAATATCTTCGATATTCACGTCGAAAGTTTTGCCGCGTGCTTCAACGAGCCCACGTGTTATGTTACTTTGGCGCGTACGAAGTTAGCGTTTTACGAATGCTGCTATGAGAGAACTTTTAATAACGGAATCTGTGCCTTTAACCCCAAAACGTTATTAATCTTAAGTAATACAATATTCCTATTGATACATAAATTTTACGTACAAGGAAATAGACTATTCTTAATTAATGTAACACAAATTTTGCATACATTTCACACTTTTAACGGCAAAATATTTATAATAGATCTTTATAAATATAAATAATCTAATTAAATTAATACAAAATAGAAAGGATAAACACACCATCAAATTCAATCTTGAAATGGCAAGAGTAGATATGTAATCTAATTGTGTGTATCCCAGATAACACAAAAAGTGTCTAAAATTGGGTCATGAGACGTTTTTTTACGTCTAAAAGACGACTTAAAGACGTCTTGTGTCACAATTTTAGACTTTGTGTTGTTTGGGATGTCTCCTCGTAATATTTAAGTAAAGTATAATAAATAAAATGATAACACAAAATTGCATAAAAATTGAAATTATTTATTACTCTCTCTTGTATAATATTGACCTAAATTGGAGATCTAAATTGATATATAAAAGACAGAATTTTTAAGAACTTGTCTCTCCGTTTATTCTAATTTTTAACATGACAGATTGGATTTCCTATAACCACTGAAGGCATAACTTAGCGCTAAATAATTTCTCGCTCACTTGTACGTAAAATTTACGTATTGATAGTTTTAAATAAATTCAATACTTTGATTCTATAACTCTCAGTGACAATTATTAGTATTATTACATTGTCGTAGCTTTTTTTACCACATATATAATAATATTCGCATAATCACAATGTAGATAACGATATCGACACTGTCAGAATCAGGATACTGAGGAAGATAGTGTAATGCATTACGGATCTTTGCTACATTATAAAAGAAAATTAAATTCGCATTATTGGAAATAGAAAGCTCGTTCTTATTTTTAGTTGCGTGCATAAATATATGAGCTCGTAATTATTATTCTTTTACGCCTTTAAACATGTTTAACATTTTTCTATAAGTTATGGGAAGTTTTGTATCGAGAAGTAGGATTAATAATTATTCGATAATATTTCTTACATTTTTTTTTATTAAGATTTCCTTGAAATATTGAAGTTATCTTTTCTTTATTTTTATATTCGCTCTTTGGATATTATTTAGTACTCATTTGTTACAAAGTTAAATAAATTGATTAAATGTATCCGCTATCATGATCAAGTGTGGCTAATGTGAAGACTGAAATATACTGCCCACCATTTAATATGTGTGCATAATTAATGGTTATTCTAGCCAAATGAAATTTCGTTCAAGTACCGACGAATTCAAGTCCAATAATACCATGAGAGTATCGTACAAGAGTTAAATTGAGAATTTAGTGGCTTTGAATTCATGCTGTTTGACCTCTCCGCCGCCATGGAAAATATGATTTATTAATTTTCATTGGTATAAGTACATTTGTCGTCTCTATATCTCATTAACTAAATTTGGAGTTCTTTTAATGAAAATCTAATTAGTGAGACAATTGTTCTTATACTACACTGAAAGAAAAGATTGGCTGAATATGGCATAGCATTTTTAATTGATGCAGCAGTCAATTTTTGGTTGCGTTAACCTATCGAAATCTTATACTGACATTGCAGATAGATTAAAGCAACTAAACATTGGCTGCTGCAACAAAAAACTGGCTGTTGCAGCCAATTAAAAATGCTAAGCCATATTTTACCATATAATTTGTTGCAGCAGCCAATCTTTTCTTTCAATGTAGAATTCCTCTTAGTGCAAAGCGTTTTTTTTTTTATATATAACATTGTATTCTGCATAATTAAAAAGGTGCATATCTTCAGTTTTGTTTATTTAGCTTCATATACGTTTGTTATCTCTGGAAAATGGTCACGAAAAATATTTGGACAGTTTTGAGATGTCCCGTGTAAAAGTTCATTATCGCGCTCAGTTGCACGTTCGTGATGATTTTGAAATTCGTAAAAGTTATGACGTCCATGGATTATCGCGGACGACAGCGCACTGATCGACGAATTGCCGGCAAATTGAGTTTGGTCGACACGTTTTCGGGCCCCAATATTATTACGGCAGTCGAACTGACTGGTTTTATTGTCCGCATTAACTGCAGCGGATTTCCGGCCGACGAAGGGGGACGACCGAGAGAACGAAATAATTACCGGTATCACGCATATTTACAGCGCGCGTAAGAGCCGATGGGTTTTAACTGAAATGCGATTTCGCGCCGCGTATTTTCATCAATTTCGCGCGCATTCGAGCTGCTCGGCGGTGTGTAATAGCGTGATTGAATATCTATCGATTTATCATATAACAAAGCGGTCCCTCAATAAGTTTTCAAAAAAGCAGTCATGGAATTAAATAGCATAACGAATATTTGTAGCTCATCACGAGGTATATTTATAAATTACCTCTAATTTGAAAATAATAATTTATAAAAATATGAAGAATGAAGAGATTTTGCAAAATATATGGAATTGAAATAAATGAAGTAAACCCATATAAGTACACGTTCGTCACATTGCAAATAATGTAAAACGTAGTATGTAGTAGATATTAATGTTGATAATAAACGCACGATTATAATGGATACCGCTAAATTACGCTAAATTTCTTGTGGTACTGACCGCTGTCAACGTTTTAATATTGCTCGTATATTTTTAGCTGTACATCGTGATCACGGGATTATTGTCAAAATTAAATTCCAACGGACAATACAATATCAGTAACATTCTCACTTTTCCATTGGTGACCGCGGTATTATTGCTGGAATGAAATTTCGGTGATAATGTAATATCGGTAATATTCTCGTACTTTTCCGTCATGCGCGACCGCAGATTATTATTTGAAATTAAATTTCGCCGAGTCGCGCTGCGCAGTCGTCACGATACGTGCAGCTGTCGATCGCAATCGTACATCTCGATAATATTGCGGGTCCGATTGATCGCGCGAACGGACGTATCGATATGCGCGCGCTCTAGTTCGGTCCCATAAATTCCCAGGACTTGTCGATTCATCAGCGTAAAAAGCGTGACCGTGGCACAGTGCGTACTGCAGAGAAGGCCGTCTGACTTTTACATTATTTTCTCGTTACAGAAATCAAAGCGTGCCATTGGAAACGCTCGATTTCCACTTGAAACATATCTCAATTCGTGCCTTGATTCTTATAAGTCTTTAATATTATACACTTAATGCATCTTACTAAATTGCAATTGCAATATCTCAGATGTAAATAAGAGAGAAAAAAATAATTTTTATTTTAATATATAAATTATAATGATGATGTGTGCGTATATGTATAAATTTAGTAATTTTGAATAACTATAAAATAAATTATATTAAAGTTTTTATTTAAAAAATGTGTCTATAAAAAAATGTTGTACAATTGGATTAAATTCAATAGAATATATATATACATATATTAGTAATATTAAATATAAGATATTTAAGTTTAATATATAATTTTATTAAAGTGTGTGTGTTAATATAATATACACTTATTTAATAGAATATATTTATTATGATACATCTTACAAAAACGTTACTGTGATATACAATTAGATATAAAGAAAAACAGAAGGAAATAGAAGAAGAGAAAAGAGTAATAATTTTTATTTTAATGTACAAATTATAATTATGTGTATTTAAATTATAGTATTAAATGAGTAAGGTATATTACCCACAAAAATTTCCATGTTTATAAAGGTTTATACTCCCTAAATTTTTTAGAATAAAATCTTACTCCAAAAGAGTTAAAATACTGCCATTATTTAAAAAGAGTGAAAAATTTGTACTCTTGAATAAGAGTGGCAGATTTTCACTCTTTTTTCGAAGTGAGATTTACTCCAAAGGAAAGTATTTTTTAGAGTGAAATCTCACTCCTTTTTTGAAGTAACTTTCACTCTAAAAATTTGAAATTTCACTCCAAAAAAAAGAATGAAAATTTGCTATTCTTATATAAGAGTGCAAATTTTTTACTCTTTTTCGATAGTAGCAGTATTTTAACTTTTTTGGAGTGAGATTTCACTCCAAGAATTTTAGAGGATACAACTGGATTAAAATGAAATTAACTTTGCAGAGTGTATATAATATCTAATAATTATTTTGAATATATATACACGCAAAGAATTTTCTTTTTAAATTTACTCTGAAAATATGGTAGTTGTGGTACAGTACAATATTAAAAAAATTTTTACCATTCAGTTCAGTAAAATTAATCAAATTTATTTTATATTTTATTGTAATTTTATTAATAAATGAGAGAAATTTACATTAAAATTCTTCGAAATAAATATAATGTTGTCCCACGACTGTCATATTTTTAGGGTAAACTTTAAGAAAAAATTCTCTCCGTGTAAGATAATAAAAATGCGTACTGATTTCATATTAGACGAGTCAAACACGTTGCGGAGTCTCACGTTGTAAGTTCACGCGCGCGTCGGTGTCCTACAGGAAACTCCGCCGTCCTATAATTGAAGTTTGTCGACATGTACGGTAGCTAACGAGCACGTGGTTGCACTTTCCGGTCGTTCCTATCGTGTGACCCTTTCCGAACGCGTTGGCGATAACGACAAATACAAAACCTAACAGGCGCTATCGATGGTGTCACCATTTCTCCAGCATTGTCCTCGGACCGCAACCTTTTGACTTCGGGACCTATGCTCTCGAGCCAAGATAACCCTTTCGTCTGAATACACCTGAATACGTTCTGTGGACTTTTGTGCGAAACCAAATGTCCGACAATATCACATGGATACATGAAAGAAACTTTACGTTCATACAAAAACACGAATTGTCCGAAAAACGTCGAATTTAATATTTTTTTGTAACTAATTTTTTGTAACAAATTTATTTATTTAAAAAAAGAAATGTACTTTTAGTGGCTTTGAAGAAATTCTTAACAATATTATAACGCTTAATAAATAATAAAAGCAATTATTATATACAGAAAACGTTTTTCCCGTTAATTACAATATTAAAATTAAACTTTACAGAGCAAAATAACTGCGGACAGTAATTTGTTGATATTGATTTAGTGTTTTTATTCTTTGAATTTCGCAGTAGATCGACTGTAAAGTGGTTAGATCACGACTCGATTTCGGATTTTCATCTGATTAATAGTATTGGGATAACTGCAGTAATATAATGATTATATCGCGACCGTAATTTCGATATTTGCACAAACCATCCACGACTTCCAAAAGCATGCGTGGTGCATGTGTGTGCGTGGTAAATATTATACCAATAATTACACATTGCAATGATGCTTTATATTGAACCTCGCGTTCGTAATAACTGAAAGCATACCTAAATTTTCACGACACATTCGCACATGCATACCTTTATATTTTATTTTAACAGAGGAAAAACTACCATTCTTTTTATTATTTTATTTATCCATAATTTTATCGTCGAGAGTACCCTCTTTGATTTATTAAATAATATTTAATATAATATAATTTATATTTATATTTAATTTATTGTAACGATAACTTACACATATATATATATATATATATATATCTGGTCAAAAAATAATTTCAATAGTAGAGAGATCACTAACAGGACATTATCCTGCTTGAAATCAATCCCGAAAATTGTCTCGCATAGACAAGTCTCGTCATTAACGATTGCAATCAGGCCACACTAAGTTATGGTGAGCAGAAATTCAAATTTATTCCATCGATTTCCATTATCAAATGCAGGATCAGGGAGCGATACTTTGACGGATACGCTTCAACAGACTGGCGGGATAACGAGGACGATTCCGGTATCGTCGTATTTATGGGGACGTGCAGCGTGTGTAATAGCTCCGAGGGATATAGGGTAGAACGTAACTCAGCATCAAGAGAGCCGAGCCGGGTCCCGGCCGCACCATCGCCCGTAATCCGGGGCAACACGCTCGCCCCCGTGCACCATCATCCCCCGGCTGCTGCCACCGCCACCACTGTCGCGACCCATAGGATATACCCACACGGGACTGCAACCGCGAACGTTCCACTTGCCAGTTACTTTGAGGTCGGGACACCCACCCTCCGATGCGGTGCCCACCCTTCACGCCCCGGCGGATCCTTCCCCGAGCTTCTCCTGTCCACTCGGATGCGATAGCATCTTAATCGTGCTAATTCGCGCCCACCCATCACCGGCCGACACCGGATATACCGTGTTACCGGTCACGCCGGGATTTTGAGGCTTTAACTCTGTGATAGTATCCAAATTTAATATAGAAGCCTAAGAACAATCGATATATTCGTCGATCGATCGTAAAAGTCTTTTACTGCAGATTTATTTCTGCTGTTGTAATAGCCCAGCCACAGTATCAATTAAAAGTAACATAAAATCTATATCATAATTTTTATTATTATATCTGAAAATTATTTTAAAACAGTCTTACCGATTTATTTTTATTGTAAGAGTAAAATATGTAACAATTTAATATGTAATTCCATCTGAAAAGTGTTTCGAAATTAGCGTTGTCCATTCTCCGACTGATTCCAAAGATACTGTTTTAAATTGTTCTATTCGAGTAGTATATATAGAGTTTAGCGTTATTTCGAAAATTGTCCGTTCCACTTAAAACTTCATTAACTTTGTTTGGGGAAAAAAAAGAAATATTTTTTAAGTGTACTGATTTATTTAGAGTTGTTCATCTCTTGGCATTTTAAAAAACTGCCACTATCTGTGAACATATGTATACTGAAATATCTTAAATTACAATTGAAGTCTGATAATTATATTTACAATAGGAAACGAAATAATTTATTGTGAAACACTGAACTGCTGGACTGTGATATAACCGATAGTTATCCTATACTCGACAAGATAAATCTCTGAAATAAACAGTCGATAAAACAACACTATTTCGGTATTATTCTGCAGAACACTAGAATCAAAATCGGCGATAAAGTGACAAAGCAGGATAAATGCGAAGCTTAACGTACAATGGTCCCTCGCATTTTAATCGAGAACACCGTGACACAACAATGGGCAAAATTCGGATATTTTAGTTTATAATAAATTCCAGATGTATGCATACATATACAATATTGTAGCACAATCGATATTTTTTTACAAGATTAAAGTTAATATTTGACAAAAATTTTACAAGAAATGTTTGCACGAAGAAAAATTAATTTTTTTTTGGTCATTATACCTATTTGAGATAAAATTAAAAAACCAGTTCAAGTCATTCACAATTCATAGCATAATTTTTATCTCATGAATAGTAGATGCGCAAAGACGTTATAAATATAATTAAGGAAAAATAAACTATAATTAAAATATTAATTATTAAAGAAGATTACGCTTTACTGAACGTATAGTGGATATATGGAATTTCTTTCTCGTATGGAATTCTTTTCCGTAAAGACTGAAAGAATCTTTAATAATATACAGTTATTTTTTAATTACATAAAAGGACTTATTATTTGAAATAATTAAATACGCAATGAATTTGTTTATTTATGGCAAAAAACTGTATAATGCGTCATTTATTTTCTTTCTTTATTTGAAAAATTCTTGGCTTGTTTGCCACATTCATTTTTTGTTACTACTACTCACAATGTAAACGGAAAAGTTTCCCATGATTCTATATTATCTTCTCATTGAATGAAAGTTAGAAATCGGCATAAGAATGAAAACTTTGCTCTCCAGAAAATTGTTCAAAGTCGGCACTGAATATCGGTTTCCGGGACTCTACCATTGTTCAAGAAATCGAAGATCGCACACTATATTTAAAGTGAATTACAGCAGCATCGCATTTAAGAATTTCATCAACTCTTTTTTCAATCAATACGCCTTTTATTTAAATTATTAAAAAAATAATGTCAGATATATAATATATATAATGACGAAAAAGTTTGAGAAACATTTTTGTAATAGAACGGTGCAAATTTTGCGTAATTTTTCTAACTATTAAATGTATCATTTAATAGATAACATATCAACAGTGTAGAAACTTAGAAGAAATTAAACTGATAATATAAATCATCTATACATGATGACATCTGTTTTTATTTTTATATATTCATTCATATTATAAATAATAAATCTTTCCATTCTAATGATTTTTTATTTATTGATATTTTTTAAAAATCCTAAAAAAATTAAATTTAAATTGATTTGTATTGATTGCAATTATCGAACGTTTAATTTCTCATCCTACAAGAAATATCCTAAAAGATATTTAACGCGAGATTCTTCAATATAGAGGCGATAGTGCCATTTGAAAATGATTCGACCCGTTTCGGGGGTAGGTCGGCGGAAATACGAACTTCAGTAATTATTGCCGACGTAATGTCTTTACCGAAGTGCCGAACCTAAAAGCATCGTGAAGCATCCGTCCGGAAAGTATGAAGTAAGGGAGGCTGTAACTAAATCGCCTTACGGCTCGCTACGAATGATGTTCGGGCGTAACGTAAGTACCGACGACAGCTCGGTAAATCCGATACGGCGAACATTATCCTCCGGGAGTCGTCTTACTTCGCGTTAACCTCGATTCACGAAAGGATCACACGAGTGCTTCGTGAAACACGTTAGTAACACAGAGCATGGACTCTCTATCTCTCGGAGAAAACGTAAACGTTTACAACTTGACTGCGGGCGAGGGTGAAAAATTCCGTGATATGATACTTCTCTCGCTGTTCCAGAAAACGACGACAGTTAAAGCTTGATTCCTTGTAAAACGAAATATATAGTTCTTATAACTTTCGTACTTTATATTATGACATACATTTAATTTCTTGAGTAACGAAAATAATTGTAATATTATTTTAGTAAGATTATAGTGTAACGAATATTTGTTAAAATAATATATTAAAGCACTTTATTTTTCACACCGCATGAAATTTTAATGACAAGTTCTTTGATGAATATGCAGTTTCCTTTAGCGAAAATAGGAGCTCATCGTTTATCCCAACTTTCCAAATTTTAATTTTAAATATCTTGGTGCTAACTAAGTCTTAGATGAAATCTTTGTTATAGCAAAATTCACTTAAGATTACTGAAAAACAAGAGTATATACGAGATTTCTGAAGCGTAATTCGCAAAAATCTAACTTTCAATATTAAATATCTCTATAATGAAATATATTTTTAAAGTTATTGCGACGTCAAAAAGATATGTTAATATATTATTAACGTGTCTACAATAAGAAAGATGTTTTCTATTCGAAACCAATAAAATATATAATAATATATTCTAATATACGATACGTACAATATAATAGATGTTAAAATATTATATATATATATATATCTATAACATTTATTACATGTCACATAAATGGCACACAATTATTATTAATGTGCCTACAGCGACATATCTTTTATTCGAAACTAATAGCGTACGCTATTGTATTTTGATATGATATTAAATGTTATACATATCTAAAATTTATTACATATTATACGAACGGCATGCGACTGCATTGCCTAAATTTTCTTCATCCTAAATGTATCATTTAATAAATCTATTATGCTACCTAAAATATATGCAGGAATATTTATTGGCACCTGTTATAACTCGCATTGAATATCTGCACATTGCACCTTAGAAATTCATTGCTAGAATATGGAGTTGTCGATAGAACATCGAATATGCAGACGCGATGAAATTATTATAAAAGTTAGTCGAGAGAGGCCGGCGAAGAGAATTTCTGCTACTTCAGCGCGACTGTCGCTGAAACTTCCCGTAAAATAGATGTTTGGATAACTTTAAGGAGGAGGCCGACCCGGCGCCACGAAATAACGTGTGCAAAGTTTGTTCCCGTCTGCTTGAGAAGACGTTTAGTCGTGTCTTTTTACCCTGCCATTTAATGTCAACGATATTTTCGTACTCGCGTGCAACGCCATTATTTTTACGTCGCTTGTTAAAAATTTTATATCAGAGAGCTACATGATTACGTTAAACGAGATCATTTTGACATCTCGGCTTTAGTACAAATTTTGAGTGTTGGCACATCAGCTCCCATTTAGCTTTTAGTATTTTTGGAAGAAAAATTAAACGATCCTTAATACTTTTTATCAAAGTTATAATCGAGAAAAGAAATGGAGCTGAAGTAAACTTTTGTTACAACGAATTTCAATGAGCTTACAAATTGGGCTTATTCTATCGCAGTTTCATTACGTCGAATAATTACTCTTCAGGTCTGATTTGGAATCAATCGAATCTTCTTTTCCACCTACATTTGTTACAGGAAAGTTTCCTCGCATAAAGAAAAGCCCATCGATAATCTTCGCTCTTTAAAATTCCTCGAAAGGAGCGAGCGCTCGCATCAACGCCACGTTAAAGGAAATTTTCCGCGGATAACATCGTAAGGAATTCTTTATCGGTCGAAGTTTGACGCAAGAATTTATGACTTTGCCGCAAGTAGAAAAAAAGACATCGAGCGATCGGTTGTCGGTCCTCGGTTCTCTCGAACTTCTAGCGACGATGTCGTCAACACTTCGTCAAGGCAGCGTTTCATCGCAGCGTATAACGCTCATTGTTTTAGAAACATGAACAAAATTTTTTTTCGTATTAAGTATAAATTATACCTATACATGTTATCAAGAGTGCAGCAGATTCGTTTTAATTAACCAGCAGCTCTTCATTCAATTAAATTCATAAACTTGTTTGTCACGACGAGAAAAACTTCTAGAGTATACGAGCGTGAGTCGGTTTGACATTATCAGACAGTTCCGGAGCTAACGAATCTACTCTCGCAGATGTGAAAATAGTGGGACAGATGGAAAGGGCAGGACGACACGGGGGAACCACCTTCGTCCCGATAAATCATCCCAGGGAAAAACTTGCGGGTCACTCTAGCTGTAACGGGAAAACGTGGTCCACTTGCTATGCGAGCAGCGCGCGGCGCGCGCGCGCCGTGATATTCCTTGCATAATTATTGCCGTGTCGGCTTTCGCGGGAGGAGTGAAAGAGGAGGAGGAGGATAGGGATGGGGGTGGAAAGAGGAGGGATTTCTTATCTATTCCTGACTGGAATACAGGATGGCGAGTCACGTCCGAAGGATTTTTGCGTCACGTGCCGGCTGTTCTCCTGTGCCCGGCACTCGCGAGAGATGGATTTGCTCTCTCCTCGGCGAAGAGAGGAGAAGAATCAATTCGCAGGAGCAGCCGAGCGGCATGATACGCCGAGACGAGATCGTGGCGTGCGTATGGCAGGGTGAAGGGCTGCGGTATTTCCCTCCTCCCCCTTTTCCCGATAGGTACCTACTCCATTTTCCTGAATGCGCTATATTCGCTCCGCGAATCATGCTATGCGTGGAGTTGATAATGAAATTTTTATAAGTAGATTCGCGAAATTGAAATATGTTTTCGAAGATCTGAGAATGCATTTAGGATAAGTTCGAAGTAGTCTAAAAGAATTTGTGTCAGGTGATACAAAATCCTTGGGTATTAATTTTAATTATTCAGAAAATATGATATGATGTCGATAATAATTATTTGTGAATTAATTAATTCATGATTGAAAACAAACTCACGAAATATATTTCTACGCAACATTACGGATGTTAGAAAGACATGCGAAAATATATCTCGGGAAATTGAGTCAGGCTCTATAATACAAGTATAAATAATATCATAATAATCATCTTATTTATTACGCAATACTGAACAATAATCTGATTAAATTTTGAAATTGAAAATTTCTACGTTCGTTTTACAATATTTACTTTGCATAATTAATTTGATATTATTCCGTTTTTGTGTTTTCTATTTTTTCCTGGTTTTTTTTTCAATGGTAAAAATGGCAAGTTAAAAAGAACAGATTTCTAATTGCTGTCTTCATATTTCTCATCTACGTCAAGCCGTTATGATCGATCTGTACACAAAAGAAAATTTTATACTCCAATTAGTAACCCAGTAATTATATCTCATGTTTTAAATATCTCGAAACAATCGAAGAGCTTGGAAGTATATTTCGAGTTCGATTTTAGCTTATTGGCAAATTTCCATAATGAGTTTCTTAAAAATTGCGTACTCACCCACTTTCTTGCCTTCGCATAAAAGTATCGTTTTCTACTTTAGGAAGGCTTCCTAAAGAGAATGACTCTCATCGGGAAGGATCAGTGGCTTCGAAAGCCCCAGGATTACGATTTTCCGAGTCCGCTCGCGACATTCGAAACATTCTCTTGCCAGAAATGAGGGTAAACGCTTCTAAAGCGACCAACTTTCAAAATTCTGTAAAACTTGACACGAAATAATGACAGATTCGTGAAAGGGACTTTTGGACTTTCAGAGATTAACCTTTTCGAATGGTAACAATTGCTCTCGTTGATTCTTGAATTGTCGACTGTGTCTGTTAGATTTTTTAAGACACATACTTATTTGCCAATTATATAAACAATTACTTGTAATGTTCTTTCGGAAAACTTTTGTCTTCTTTTTCTTAACTCTTTGAAGAAAAAATCTGATTGTGAGATTGTAAGTTGCATTTAAGATATCTTGTTAATTCTACGAAAGTTGCGGCGTTTCTGAAAGAAAAGATTCGTGAAAACGAAGGGACGACGATGCTATTTAAGAGTGACACGCCAGTCCCTGTTGTTGCTGCCAGTTGCAGCGACTTTATCCGAGACGGGAATATCGAGTTTACTGCCCGTGTCACGGCACGTGGCCTTTCGTCGAGACGAACATCGCGAAGTTTGCCCGTCATTTTATGCGGTACACGAGAGCCCGCGGAAAATAATTAACGGCGTTGCTTGGAGAATCGCGTGCGCGCCGCGTGTTCGGAGTAAGAATACCCAGCCGCGCTTCCCATGCGGAAATGGTTGGAACGATTCAAGAACGTTAACGGAAGGGGATATTTGGAGTCTGACGGCAGCGGTTTATTCGCGCGGAATTTTCCCGGTGGCTTCTGTAAATTTGTATTCGGTCCGAGATAGCGTGCTTCTCGAGAATTCAAACATTAGCAAGCTAAATAAGTTCTCTATCGAGAAATATCTACAAAAACAGCGAAAATGAAGAATGATCTATTAATTCCTTCCAAATTTTATTTTTTTTTTTATTTTTTTTCGGTAGAACGCGTTTCAACTCTGTTGGAAAAATTTTCGAATGGTATGTATATGAGATATTACCACTGAAATATAATACCTACTGAAACGCGCGCGGACCCTCGCCGCCTTTGTTAGCAGTGATCCGAGAGAAATTATTTCAAGTGGTATCTTCGTCCTTTTCGAAGTTATACTGCGCATATATCGTAAACAGTAGTGGGGCTCATATAGTTTCGGGAAAAGTTAAAATTATAATAATATACGTAGCATGCCAAATGTCAAATGTATGTTGAATCTCATTTATTATTGTTTAATATTTAGATATGGTGAAATACTGTTGTATTAAAAATGACAATATTGTACTAAAAAAGGACAAGGATACCACTTGAGATCCTCTTTGTCGGATTGCTAAACTAGCGCCAGCGCGCGTTCTAGTAGGTATTATATTTCAGTGGATATTACAGACGAACGCGAATCTGAAACGTGAAATTCATGATGGTCCCCGTCCATTCCCATAAAATTGCGTTTCGTGACGTTGACAATGCACGATACGGAGATATAGGCGATGATCCGACTGCGAAAAATTCGGTGAAATTAACGCGTCGCCGTCTTTTTCACAGCGCGACGTTTTGGGCATGCGGGTCGTAAATTTTGGCGGATCGACGCGTTGCGTTTTCGCACCTTGTTTATTTTTTTTTTTTTTTCGACGCTGGCGAAATTTACAACCAGGGCTGTAAAGCTTACGCGATAATGTGTGAGTGTGATGCGCTTGCATTTCGCGGCTGCTTCTCCGGCGCTTGAAACACTCATTTGAAAAATGAAGTTTACGGCGTATATATTGTATATTTTTTTTTTCGCGGTATAAACGGCTCGTGTCGGGCATGAAAACGTATGCAATTTTCCGTCTCTGAAAACTTATTGTGTAGATTAATTAAGCTCACTAAAGTATTATTAGAAAATTATTTGTTAGACGAGTATATTATTGCGAAGAACGAATTTCAACGAATTTCTCCGTTGAATATTGTCTCTATTTATTTTCAAGTATTTTACAGATGATGTATTTATTTCGGAAATTAATATCGATCGTTTTCGAAATAAATGGTCCATGTACTGACAAAGATATATAGAGACGTTCACTTGTTCGACAAGCAAAATGATATTCAAGGGAGTACATCGCCGCGCATAAACGTCCCGATTAAAGTAGGTGTCGTGCGAAAAGGATTGAATGGTAACCCAACGTAAATGGTACACCCACCCTCGTTCGCACCCAAGCCTTCCTTTCGCTCCCTATTTTAATTTCTGTTTACGTACACATGGCGCAAATATTGGCATTTAAAGTGGCTTTAAAAGGGTCGTCGGACCGTACGTTGCGGTGCGTGAAATCTTCTCCAGCTGCTCGTAACGGCGGATTAACGATGTAATAATTTTTACAGCTTTCTAGACTTTGTCGCGTCGATGAAATTTGCAACGCGAATGACGCGACTGACACTTCTCGGTAATATCATGTACATCGTCGCTCGATATTGCCTTTTACAAAGATGAGTTTTTCGACTTCAAAGCGGAACGGATAGTGAACAATTAATACAGATGTTGTAAGTCTTAATGAGTTTTCTTCTCTCATTTATAATTTGAATGTCAGTAGCTTCTTATATTTAGCTTTCATCTAAAAATAAACTTGTCAAACGATAGGGAGAGATAACTTAAATTATCTCTCCCTCTGTCGCAATTTCGAAGACATCGCTCGATAATAACTATCGTCAACAGTAGTATTATTATGACGTATTATTAGGTGTTAAACTTAATTCCTGCCGTTTTTCGTCTCCAAAATTGATTTGTTTCGAAGGGAAATACCTTAATCAAAGTATTATTAATAAAGTATTATTAATTAGTAATAAAGTAGAAAATGGAGGAAATTACTTTGATTAAGGTGTTCATTCATCTTCCCTTCGAAACAAATTAATTTTGGAGACGAAAAACGGCAGGAATTAAGTTTAACACCTAATATATAAAATGAAACTCGTTCGAGGGCAGTCACAGTGATTGTGAATGGTTTACTCTCTGCGAGGAGACCATTAAGAATCCATACGGTTCGAACGATGACGATAGTTTATGTGCGGACGGTCGGCTTTGATTTACAGAACGACGTGTTCAAGGGTGACCACAAGCTTTTTAGGAGCGAGAATGCTCGGCGCGTGCGAGAAAAGTAGCGGAGCAGCACGTTCTGTATGCACGGCATGGCGCCGGAACACGTTTCCTCTATCAGAACGTCGTCGTCGTCGTCGTCGTCGTCGTCGTTCCGGCGACCTGCTAGTCGTTCGCCCATCGAAATGGACCTTTGCCGACCGAGGGATATTTCATATAGCACGACGTACGGTCCGTCGGTCTTTTAAGACCACTTTAATCGCCGATATTCGCGCCGGCGTGCGGCGAACGAGAATTAAAATGGGGCGGAAAGGATAGGGTAAGGGAGATGACAGGAAAATGAGGGAGAGAAGCGAGAGAGAGAGAGAGAGAGAGAGAATGTTGCTCCCGTTACTCGCATAAATTTGCTTCGACCCATTCTGCGAGCTCCAGCACGCAGTAATTGCAGCGGGAAATTAACCCTCAAGTTATGTGTTGAGAGCTCGATGTTGCAGAGCCATTACGGAGTCTTAAATAATGCGTAACAATTCTTTTTTCATTTGCTAATGGAAAAAGAATAGCGATTCTTACCTTTAATTTTCGTGGATCCGTCTCGTGATTGAGACATACCACAAAAATCCTCTTCTCCTATTTTTAAGCGGTTTATTTAAACTTTATTTATTAGGCGTTCTTACAAGTAACCCTATATCTTCTATCGAAATGTTATAAATGCATATACTCGATATGTATATAACTGCAATGTAAGTGTGATAAAACGCGAGAAAAATAGGCACATATAACGCAAAACGGAAGAAGATCACGATGGAAGTAGAATGGATGGGGGAGGACAAGGAGGAACTTTGGTGGCGACAGGGAGAAGACGGTTGATTAGATTTTCTAGGGGAAGAGGGAGAGGAGAGACTGTGCGCGAGGTGGGTGCAAGAGGTTGGCAAATGCAGCGCGTGTTCATGTCGAGGACATACGAGGAATCGTATTATCGACTCCCCCGACTCACCCATTCCTCTTCTTCCCTCCTCGTTTCCTCCACGGTTGAAGGCGCGACGGGGATGAGGCAAACCAAGGAATTATGGAGGAATTGCATACGTGCGCTGCGTCCCCGATGTTGTATTATATAAACCGCGAGTATAGTTGGACCTCTACCTACCCTTTCAGTTTATATAATAGGAGGGTGTACGAGAGGACGGATGGATGTGGGATGCGAGCAGAGACGCACGTTCGCGCATCCATCGTGGAATGCTTAAAGGAATCACAGCGTGCAGTCGGTGCGCGCCGCACCCTCGAGATGTTACTCTGGAGGCAAGGGAAGAGGAGGAAAGAAGTAAACACTCACTATTCCGTCGCGCCAAAGTGTTTCCGAGTGGTTGGAACGAAAGTGCATCTCTTTATACTGAGAGAAGTTTCGCGCGCGCGCGCGCGCCGCGTCCGATTTCAATCGCGAGCCAATTTATCGATCGGATGCGTTCCACGAATTTTTCACGATGCTGAATTATGCGGCACAAACGGCGCGGTGGCACAATAACAGGTACGATAGAAACGATCGTCTGGCTCTAAATGCGACGCACGTAGAATTCGTGACGTTACGCGACTTATTAATGTGAATCGATTTAAGCGTTAAAATACACACGAAGGTGCAGAAGGATATATTTGCCGGATCAAGTCTAATAATAAAAATTACATTTTTGATCTTGCTACGTAATTGATTTTGCAATATTAACTTGCGTTATTTCGGACCCTTTTATTTTATTGTCCGTAAATTAACGAGATACGCTCGGGGATTAGCCGTTAAAGAATATTAGCTGTTTTCGTACGGATCGTACGTTTCCGTTTCAGCAAGACATAATTTATGTGACTTTGATTGAGTTCGTTGGGTCGGAAAGGTTTAATGGCTTAGCAGAACTTCACTTGTGGCAAGAGATATAATTTTATAGCGTTGTAAATTGAGTATTGAGAACAAAGAGAAGTTAATTTCAAATGAAATTTCCTTTGAATAAACTTTTGGCAACATGTCAGCCAATATAATTTAACAAACATCGCAATGTAAACCGTATCAGGTCAGAGAGAGGTACTCTACTTTAAGGCATTTTAATCGGGCCAATTCGTTGCAGAAGTATTTTGTACAAAGGTCGATAGTATAACTTACGCTGCGCGAAAGCTTTTTTTTTTTTTGTGAGGAAAACATTTCTGACCGTTGAAATTCCGGACGTAGAAAATACCGTAGTTACAGTACACCGAGAGAGGATCGTTCCGAGCCATATACGACACACGTATAGCGCGCAATAAGGGTTTAACTGGTGTAGGTAATACGAAAACCGGTATCGGCGTACGAGTGCCTGCGATCGAAAGAATCGCGCTACGCGGAGAATCGCGGGCAACTTATTTCTCTGCAAAAGAGAGCCGTAACAAGCGGAATCGACGGGCCGTGTACGATTGGACTGGTTAAACGAATCGCGAAGCCAAGTCTGCTGGAGAAACATTTCTGATTAGACTTTCGGGCGTTCCGAGGAGAGGCCGGAAGGTGGACACATGTTCTTGTCCTCATGTTACCGATTTAGCGATTTTGTCGCTAAATTTAGTGATTTCAGATATCATCTTGGCGGACAAACTTTAGCTAATACCGATTTTAATTATAAGTTAACAATATATTCGTATGTCATATAATATACAGCCTTGTATAAATTATTTTGGGCTACTTTGGGCTATTTTAACGCTATATTGGCTATATAGATGTAATTATTTTTGAGATTTTTCAACACCATATGATCTCAATACAATATTATGATATTTACAAAAAAGGATTTTAAATTTTCGGAAAATTTATTTTAATGTTCTTTAACACATAGATAATTTTTGTATAGTTTAATAGAGAGCACGCGACTTTTGGAACCGTATAAACCGAAAATCGCGATTCGTAGGGTGCACAGAATGGGAAATGGAAATGTATCGGGGGTGGGCACGTGTACGAGAGAGTAACCAGTTGCCGTATCGCCCGGTTGAATAACTGCGATCCACCTGTCACGAGCAGGTACAAACGTCGAACAGTAGAGGGAGGATCGAGATGGTCGTGGAAAACATACCGACACAGTGTGCGCATGCTGTTGGGGCAAAATATCGTTCTTTCTTCGATTCCATAAAATTTATCAAACGACCCACCCCGCTGAGAGCAACCGATACACGTTGCGTCTCACGGTCGTTCGCAGCCCGCGCAGATTGCTCTCGGGAGAAACGAGGGAGGCGTGCTGTGCGACGTCGCGATTTCTGATAAAGTGAAAAGCAGTAATCGACTGATTGACCTATATACAACGCTTTTCGGTTCCGCATTGTGGCTAACTAAAATTTACGTTTTTGCAACTTTTTTATAGACCTTTTTTCGGACGTTAATTAAATTATACCTACATTATGATCACGATTACATTTGTAATAAAAACATATAAAATTCGCTAAATCGTTAAACATATTAAATATCTAATAATAATAAATATTTAAATTAATAAATTATTAAATTGTATATTTATATCATCTATAAACGATACAAATATGATACATAAATACGATACGTGTGTCAATATTTTTATACATATGTTTTATTATAAATTGCTTTAATTATAAATTTACAACGATATAATTTAAACTGTATAAATTATATAATTTATTTGGTCGGTACAGAAGCTGAATTGTACCGCTATTTCATTTGTACCGTTTATATATTTTTAATAAAATTTAACAATTATATCGTTATGCTCCTTTTATTTAATTCGTATAATTTATATAATAATAAAAAATTCTAGTAATATTTTTAGAAACGATTTTGTGGGAAAAATTTTAAGCTTTTACGTTAGAAAATTGAAAATTTTCGTAAATTTTACTGAGAGAAAGGATTTTGTTAATTTAGCAAGCCACCAGTACCTTTAACCGGTGTTCGGTAAATATATGATAACAAATTATGTTGTTGTGATTGCTGCTAGTCTGCTATACCAACCAATTATTAGTAATAGAAATAAACTATATAGAATCTAACTTATCTTTTGGATAGACTTTAGCTTGTTTACATAGAATTCGTAGATGATCGTGGAGTCTTAAGTCGTAGGAAACCGATCAAGCACAGTCAAATATAGGGAGAATACTTGACTAGAATTAGTCAATTTCTTACGATTTGAGACCCTGCAACCGTCTACGACTTTTATATATATATGAGCCTCTTATTTGCTAGCGATACTATTGATTATTTGTTACATTGACGAATTAATTTGCAATCGTAACAAATCGATCGTTTTTTTAACAAATATCACATTTGCTTTCCCTTGATTTGTTCCTATAACAAAATCATTTCTCCCAGTGTTGTTTTGGATACATAACATGTCTATAAGATGTGAAAGCTTATTTTATCCAATTCATAGTTTTCTATATGTAAAAATTACCAAATTCAAAAGAGTAATTTTTCGAAAATAAAGGTTTTAAAACCTTTCTTTTAAATTTAAATTTCGTTCATTTTCAATAAAGTTGCTTGAATTTTGAAGTTCGTATAGCTACAAACTGCTGTTCCAACTCAACATTATTATTAAAATTTTTAATATAGGTGTGTATTAGATCGTTGAAAAAACTAAAAATTCGAAAAAAGCTTTTATGGGGGCTGTTGAGTCAAATGAAAAAAGTATATATTTACAGTGATAACGAATTTTTGCCGAATAGAAAAACTAGTGTTGTACAAAAAGCGAATGAAAAGCGCTCGCTGAAGTGAAGTAACAGGTATTGAAATATTTAAGAAATACATCACTCGCTGTTTCCAATCTCCCCCGAGGGAAAATCAGCCGGTTAATAATAGTCAGTCGGACGTTTCATTTCGCGCGATATTTCGTTACAAGTGGCGAAACGAGGTTTTCATTCTGTGAATGCAGGCGGTCGTTCCATTTCTCGTAAAAGCCCGTGAGATGCAAAAGACATACGCGCGGGGGCAGGGGGAGAGAAAGAGAGAGAGGGGGGGGGGAGGATTTTAGTTGTGTATTCGGAAATAGAAGAGGCGCGGTGTCGAGACGAGGGTAAATAGAGCGACTCCGTAACGCGTGCATTGAATGGAAAGATTTATTTGGCTGGCGGGGCGACTGTCACCTGAGCTGCGCAAGTCCGAAACTACACGCTGACTTGTTTACATTGTGCCATTTTCACAAAAATTGCACGCATGAAAACGTTCAGGATGCTGAGTTATAATCACCAATGGACAACGTCGCGACTACAAAATTTATTTCTTCAAAAAATTGCGAAATCAAGATGTGAGAAAATATTGTTTTAAAGCTTTGATTTACTGTATTTGATTAATTATAGTTAATTCATTATTATATATATAATTATATTGTAGCGTATACAATTATTTCATTACACGCTTTCATTTTTTTTTCTTTTGAAAATATGATCGATCGCACGGATAGACCAATCTCGCGCACCGTAGGTGTATGTGAACTACACACACTTATGTTTTATGTAGAGCACCCAACCTACCGATTGCTAAGCACTTCCGCCTCTCGACTCAAGATTCTCTTTACTCTCGAGACCTTTTCACCTTCGCGCTCTTCAATTCTGGATGCAATTTTCCGTCTGATAGATCGCCGCTTATTTTCTTAGATTGCGCCGTTGGGCTACGGCAGTTCGCGTCTTGCGTGCTCGCCGACCGCGACAACGAACGAATTACGTTGGATTCGAAGAAATTCCGGAAATTCTCGACTACCAGGGATAGCATTGCATCAGTTTACGTTCGCGGGATATAAACAGCGCAATTACATCTGTAAATGCGATGTACGTGCCGCGTTAGGTGAATAATGACATTACGAGACATAAATCGTAGGCATCGACTCTCGGTGAACATAACGGTGAATATATTAACAGTAAAAGATACAAAGTGATGGCGCGGACTGATGGATGTCCGGTCAAACGCGCGAAGAGAAATAAAAAAAAGCCGCTGATTTACCTAAACGATCAAACTTCGGTTGAAATTTCTCGTAAAAGCCCGTTTTTACGCGACATTAACCTTCGGTGTGTTTATATACTTTTTGTACCTCGTACCCTGCGTGTTTAAAATATAGTGCCATCAATTAATTTCGTTGACAAGTTATTCCAATAATCCAAAAAATGAATTGTAATTTACATTGTTATTATTTCAATTGGACTTCAATAATTGATTCTTATATATAATTTTATCATTATTTTATATACTGTCTCATGTCAATTAACATCTAATAATGGCAAAAAATATTGATAATAATAATTATAAACGATAAAAAAAATTATACGAAGAAATGGCTTTCTGTAACGTTCTTGTGTTTCGCACACAATAGTGATATGTACATAACAGGTAATTATTTAACTGGGCAGAATC
This sequence comes from Trachymyrmex cornetzi, assembly GCF_001594075.2. Taxonomy (NCBI): domain Eukaryota; kingdom Metazoa; phylum Arthropoda; class Insecta; order Hymenoptera; family Formicidae; genus Trachymyrmex; species Trachymyrmex cornetzi. The sequence continues at coordinate 644,426 of NW_017297680.1, forward strand.
GATTCATTCTCTCTGTTGCGTAAAAATGTTTTTTTTTTTTTAACGAAGAACACATTTTCATCTTCGCGTTGGCCGCGTCCCAATTTCGTTCGCACGTCCATTATTTTCATACGATTATTTCGTACACGTTCGAAACTGCAGGCGACCGAGCTGACAGTGAGGGATTTCGGCGCATAGAAACGCGCGCGAAATCAAATTCGGTGGTTTTACCTTTCAAATTGAAGTCGTTTAATCGACGCCGGAGTGTCCGCGACAGAGACCCCCCATTGTTATTTCGAATTGAATATATGCCGTTTTATGTCGCGGCGCGACCTCGGCCTGCCGACGGGAAACCTGCATCAGCCATAATCGAGTTGCATTTTGAACGATCCGCGTGGATTTGATTTCTTGCCTTGATTCAAAGATTAATGAGCAGTCATTATATACGCGCTTTGCGGCAAATCTAGATTTTTACCACAATGGCGGTATTGTGAAGAGAAAGGGATGCGATTCAATGCCCCACATATCTATATTTTAATTAGTCGCCTCGAAATATTTCGAGTTAATAATCTAATAAATAAAATAGAGCCATCGTGTAATTGAAAAGCATATTCGCGAAGATTTAGATTATTCCAAATTACAAATATTATCATTTAGAATGAATTCAAATTACGCAAATATTATCATTTGGAATTAACATAATTGTGAGAAACAGCAAGAAAGTTACTACTTAACTTGACGAATTAACTTGGAATGAACTCGTTCGTTCGCTCGCGCACAACCTTATTGAATTAGCTGCCGCCCTGTCCTGCGTAACGTCTGAGTAGGATATCATCCCTGAGTCTCATCCCCGAGCGAGCTGTGTGTGTGTGTGTGTGCATGTAGCTGGGGAGAAATTAAGCGGAGCTCCGCGAAAGAGTTTCGATTCTGCTGCATAATGCACTTCGGACCATGCGATAGAAATTCCACGGGCACTCTCCGTCTCTAGGGATTCTCTGCGTACTTCAAATTTTCCACAAACGAGTTGCTAAGCGCGGCTTAGCCCAGCCTTCTCAATGCGGCAAGCATTATGAAGTTGGCTCCGTTCCTGTTTTCGCTACCGCGAAAACGGTTCTTCTCGATCGTGCTTTTCTCTGCGCGGGAGATCCTATCCTCTTTTCTATCCTATTCCCGTCATATTCATTAACGGCGACCAAATGACACGGAATTGCGGCTAAAAGTGCGCGTACTTTGTCGCGTAACAAGGTTCGGCTATCCTGGTACGATGTTACCTTGAAGAGTATGGTACCTTTATGTCGCTGACACACATTCGCACGTGTGAGTGTGTGTGTGTGTGTGTGTGTATTACTGGCCGTGGTACGAGGGAGCTTTTAAAAATATAATTGGCACGTCATGTGGAAGGTGAAAACACGAACGTCGCATCGTTGTGACGCGACTTTTTAATAATTACGCTGTTTTTATTACCCCAATGCGCGCGGTCCGCTAATGGCGGCGAAATTATGGAACGTATTAATTCGCGGAAGGGGGATGGCAGATACTGAAAGACAAAAGTAACGAAATCGTCCAGACAAAATTGATTCGATAATAATGGCTAACATAAAATACGGTTGCGATGGCAGAATGGATTAAGCCATTCGTAAGCGTTTGTTTGTATCAAATTTCTGCTAATATTTAAAAGTATTCCGTGATTCCTCCTGTCTTTTCTCTGTGCGCGAGAGAAATGATATCAAATTTTTAAATATATATCTTCAATCTCGCGTTGCGATGATATAGTTTACGACAAAGGTAATATAGCAGAGGATATTTTTGTAGACACGTGTTGTCTATGCGGTGACATTGAACCCGCTAAAAATTCAAACCGTGTTTGCATCGTTTTGCATTTACGAGACCAGACCTGGCACCTCGACTTTAAATGTGGGTACCGAGAGGCTAAGAATTCGCCATGGGCGAATATTAAGAGCGCAGGTGCCCGTGCGCACGCCTAACAATCGAATTAATGTTTCAAGATTTATCACGCGTATATCCGGAGAGAGAGGCGCGGAAAGCAATTAGGACGGCGTGTGCCGGTCGCCAATTTGTACGGTTTACGTCGTTACGAACGAATAAATCCCAGAGCCCGTCGCTGTCGTTACTGTGAAGATTAGATTAACTGTCTCTTCATTTCGTGAGCAGAGACAGTTATTACCGCCGCAGGGCGTCTCGCGCCGAGAGTAATCGTCCGATCGTGCGCGTTCTCGTCCATAAACGTTCCGCATGGTGAGGCTTCCACTTACTTCACGTTTCCCTCTACCTCACCGCGATTCCAAGGCTTTACGGGCTTTATAGCTTACGATTAAAAGCAATACCGCTTCGGAGAGATGCGTCTACAGTTTCTCGATAACATGCGACTCGAGATGCGAATGCGATTCTATTAAGCGTCATCCGTATGCTATTGATATATGTAGATGGTTACTTTGATACGAAGGAGATGAATTTAACTGTTTCGCGGATGTTGCTTGAATGCATGTTTAATCCTTCAACGTTGCACCGCGTATAACATATTGCGGTATGCTGTACTCATCTAATTTGGTTGCTTATAACTTTCATAATAATGAACATTGTAAAAAAATTTTTTTTTAATCAAAACGTTAGACATTGTGTGCCCTGGTAAAACGCGTGATTTGCATGATGTATTGTTTTATCCTTGTTTAACATTCGGTGAACAACAATGATAAAATGATAAATCAAACGCAACTAGTAAAAATCATAAGGGATCGGACACGATGAAAGGAATAAGAATAGAACTTTACACTATCCATCCTAAATTACTTCCGACCTTGATATTGATCTTGATCTTCAGGAGGTTAAGATCGTTGATTTTTCGCAACGCTCACTACTTGTTTTAACAAGTTATTAACAAATAAAATCGATAATATTTTTAACAATATTTTACCATTTATTTATTACTAAATAATACAAAATTATTTATTGGGTAAGAAGCCATTATTTTAAAGAATTGTGGTATTTATTCATTCATCGATCTAACAGATTTTAACCATCACACTATTTGTGAAAAAGTCATAAACGATCAAAGTGTTATTTTATATAATAAAATATTTTCTGCTTTAAAAACAGAAATTCTCTACTTTAAAACATAAATTCTCTGCTCTAAAAACACAAAAATTATATAAGAAAATGATTTTGTGTTTTCAAAATGTTTTTAAAGCAGAGAATTTGTTTTCGTGTGAAAAAATAATAAAATAAAATTTCGACGCTATTAATAACTTTTTAACTAGTAGCGAGCGCCGTGAAAGATCAATGATCTTTACCTCCTTGTAGGTCAGTCGGAAGTCATTTGAGGCGTAAATTTATAGTTTTACCGGAATAAGGAATAGGAATAGGGAATAACACACAAGTAATTTCAACCTATCAGAAATCGTGTAACAATGCACAATTTCTGGTATTCTGGATAAATTCAAATTTATTTATTGTCTGTTTGTTATTCCCTATTCCTTTTTCCGTTTATTATGTCTGAGTCCTAATAATGCCAAACACATGTAGGTATTTTTATTAATAAAAAAAGTTATAAGCAATGGGGAAAACATTGGAAAGGCATTGAAAAAAGATAGCTGGGAACGCTATACCGAAAAAGTGCTTAAGAGTTAAATATAATATCGGAAAATTGAGTAATTAACAGTATAGATTTAAGATAAAATTAATTGGTTGTTCCTGTAATCCAAAAATTTTTATCTTTACTTTCCAAGCAGAATAACAGGTTATGCTAACATTAAAATGATTGGACGTTAAAATGGTAACTGATCGAAAAGTGATTTTTAATAACCATTTTGAAGTCATTTTGATGGCATAATTTTTTCATTCTTTTGGGCTGATCCACTATCTAATAAATTTATCCTGAGTGGTAATATTTGAAAAAATGATTACTCGATCACGAGGATATTAATTGTGGCTTCGAATAACGGGACGGTGCTCGAGCACGCAGTATACATACAAAGATGTATGATAAGACACGAGTCTCCATATTGGCCGTTGTGTACTCTTTGCGGAGGTATTCGCGTCTCTATTAAACGTCGTCTTCGATCCTTTATTTACAGTCGGCTATCAGCTTGCAGTCGGCATTCAAAGAAATTGGTCTCCAGACATGACTACGCGATCGATCGTGGATGTATAAATTGTCTTGGAGCTATGGTACCTTTTTTTTCAATTACGGATATCTTGAGACCAACTCGAATCTTCCATCCAGCTAGAATTTTTCGCAACTCCGTCATTTACAGCATTAAATATCTCGGTGGCAACACTTCCAACTTAAAATCCGATTAAAATCAAATCACATGAAATTAAGTTAAGCACAAGACTTCGTTATACAATTCCGTCTCTGTAGTGATTTTGCGAATTAAAATTTTATTTTTCATCGCTTTTAATTTACAAGTTTTACATAATTACAAAACAATCGCCTATAATTATTGTCTTGGATTGTGGTATATATCCGTGGACAATAATTTCACCTCCTGGATCTAATAAAAGCAAGTTCTGAAAAACCTTATTCTGTTGTGCTGCAAAAATCATATATGTGACAGTTATATTTATACGTATTTGCTTTACGATATTTATATATACATATATATGGCTTTCACATATATGATTCTTATAGTAGAACAAGAGAGGCACTTTCAGCATTTGTTTTAATAGATCTACATGGAAAAGACGGTTTTGTTGAAGTATCTAAAAATTTAAGTACTTAGGTACAAATTCGAAAATAATGTTATTGGACTATTAAAATAATTATGTAGGAACGCGCTCAAACAGATTGCTAAAATATTAAAATTTTCTGCAACATTGCTCATCATGAGATTTCTACATTATTTTGGTCCAATACAATTATTTTCGAATCTGTATCTAACTAAAATTTTTTGATACTTCAGCAAAATATTTTTTCCGTGTAAGAAGTAATGAATCATTGAGTACATGATAATCGTATGACGATAGATCGACAATGTAATTTATACTGTATAATCGAAGGTAAGTATGCTACTTTTCGCTTCACTATCTTATAGTCTTGAAACCAACAACAATAAACAATATTGGGATATTTCTCATTTCGATTATCAAAGTAGTATCTATATCTAGATTGAGAACTAGGAGGGTCCGCCTTCTCTCTTTTCCTCCGTACTCGCCAACGCGAAATGTGGAGTCGCGTTGGCCATACGCGCGCGACTTCTTATCACCGACGCGTTCAATGCATAAAGCATAAAGTTCGTATCTCATGCATACATTCATAGAACCGTCGGTGCGGCAACGATGGCGGGAGCGAGACGAAAGTCATAACTTACGGTGCGTCCCCACGCCTCTCTGTTCCCCCTACCGGTACACGTATCCCACCCCCCCATAACCACCGTCGTCCCGCTCTCGGGAGTATCGAAACACCCGCAAAATCACCGGAGGGTGACTGAGGCACGTATGACTGAGGCTGGTACCTCCTCTCGGAGGTTCTCGGTGCGCTCAAAATTCCATTTTCCCACGGAAAAATTCCATTTTTCCATCGGGGCACCTCCTCACCTTTTCTCTCTCGCTCCCCCGTTCTCGACCGATTCATTGAAAAATAGTCCACTTACCGCGGCCTCTTTTTGCGATAAATCAATCGCGCCTTTCCGAGTGTGCCCCATATAACCATCCCTTTCCGCTCTCCATCTTTTCCATCTTTCATTTTTCTTCGGCACAGCCCTCTTCCTCCGGGCGCGCCTCGATGCATATAGGTTTGGATTGTCTTCCGAGATGACTGCTGACAAATAGCGAATCGATCCGTCACCACCGCGCATCGCGCATCGGCCGTTACGCCATAAAGCTGCCGCAACAAAGCGTCGTTTTGATGCTTTATGGGCATCGCGTCGCATCGCCGACCGTTGGCGGGATGACGTTGTCGGAATGGATGTGCGTGGTGGCTTGTATTGGCCGCCTAAAGAGAAAGAGAGAGAGTGTGTGTGTGTGTGTGTTCGTTTAGTGGATGAACCGAAACGTCGAGCGCGCGTTGCGACAGCCACGTTCCGTGTTCTGACGCTTATTCGTTCGCGTCGCGTTTTCATGCAAACTCGACGCGGACAACGAATTTTACTCTTGTATGGGATGCACGATAGAATTTTGAAGGCCTTCTAAAAGTTGGATTCTCTCTCGTCAGCCTTGGAACGTCGTCATGCCCGTGTAAGCAACTAATACGCGGGAAATTTCTTGTTAATTTTAAAACGCTTACATTTAAGTGTTTCAGAAAAGTTCTTTTACGATTTCCTGTAAAATATCTGTAGTCGATACCTCCGTGACAAATGTAGACTGAAAACACGAAACAACGTAAATGTTATTTTGTAAAAATGCTGTATTTATTCTCTTCGTTACTGTCTATATGTGCGAATTGTAACAAAAGGATGATTTTGTTGAAGTATCTAAAAGTTAAGTTGGATACAGATCTGAAAATAATTTTGTTGAACTAAATAAAATAATTATGTAGGAAACTCGGGCATGACGAGCAATGCTGCAAAAAGTTGTTATATTCTAGCAATCAGCTTGTGCGTTCTACATAATATAATAATTATTTTGATAATCCAACCAAACTGTTTTTAGATTTGCATTTAATTAAATTTTTTAATACTTTAGCAAAATCATTCTTTCTCTTATTTTAATTAATTCTATTGTTAGCGAATCGAGATAAAGTCGGGCGAAAAGTAGATGCTTCTCCACGCTAAGACTCGATTCACCTGTTTTTACGTACATTGTTCTGCTTGCACTATTAGTGCATCGCTAGAAATTGTAAATCTCGGAGGTAATGGTGGATCGCAGATTGATCTGCGTTGGAAGCAGGTGCGGCCAGTGCAGGATCGATAGCCTCGTCGACACTTTCTTTCATCGCGTGACATGCAAGGGAATAAAAATTCCTCATCCGCGGTTTTATCGACATCGTGGAATGAGTTGGCGGATGTTCCGTCGACGAGGAAAAAGCGTGCTGCCGCAGGACGCAGAAAGAATGATGCGTTATCTGACGCAAGAATTCCACAAAAGACACCCTCTGAACACTCATCCATTCTTTTATCACAAATCGATATTCAAAAATTTCGTATCACATGCATATAGTTAAACATGTACACATACATCTATGATTTAATATTAAACAATTGAATTTTATTGTAATAATTGTGATTTTCTGACTTACAGTATGTACAATATATATACATATACATTCAATTTTCGGATACACAAGTTTTTAAAAAGTTTTGTCAGAGGATTGGAAAAGTTTGAAACATTAAAGTTTTTCGTCTCATAGCGTTTACTTCCAAAATAGTGTTTGAAAAGTTGAAAAAAAGCAGTAATATGATAAAAGAAAATGTGGATTGTGCCAATAGTATTAGTCCACCTTAGAAAACAGCTTCAAGTACGACAAAGATTAAATATACTTCACTTTGTATACAACTTGTAACTTCGCGAAAGCTTACCTTTATTCTGTTTGTGTTGTTTATATTGTGAACTTTATGGGAAAATTGCTAATAAAATAGATAAATTCTTTCTTCTACACTCTTGTTTTTTTTTTTAATTTAAATTTAAAATATGCAACTATTATTTATTTAATATTCTTAGATACTTTCTTCTTGTATTTTCCTACGTCTATTTTTGCTCCTTTTTCTATTCAAGAAAATTCTTTTGGAAATATTTTCTTTATTATCCTCTTTAATTTTTAGCTGATATTGCGAGAAGGAATCTTGCAGCGGATGCTCCTTGCGTGTTCTTTGCTAATGTTTAATCGGTTTTTACGCTTCATTGTTCATATGCGCCCGTTCGTAAGAGCCGAATCGCGCACGAATGCACGCGTACGATGCTTTCGTGATCTTTAACCATTTTGGAATAACGAGGGGACGCCTCTCTCAACGTAACTCCCTTAATTGGTGATAGGATAACTACGAGGTGGTCATTAATTACAGTCGGCGAACCCGTAGCGTTGTGGTTAGTTTGCTTCGAAGCTACTTTCGATCTCTCGCTCCCTCTTCCTCTCCGCTTCCACTGAACCCTCTTACGGCTACTCCCCTTTTCTCCCTCGTCAATCCTTTCCCCCTTTACGAAGGGTATCGAAAGAGTTAAAATGAACGATAATTAAAATTGACGTTCTCTGTCTCTCTCTTTCTTTCAAGTCAAAAAAGAATAAAATAAAAAAACAGGAAACAAATGATGTGTGATGGGGATTAGAACAAGAAACAAATCTTTCACGTGTTTACTTACAAGCGTACAAATAAATCAGAAGCTGAGGTGAATAAGTTTTCTTCCGACTGATTCAACTTATTGATACAAACGACGTATGATGCGAATTAATAAAAGAAACAAATTTCTCGTGCTTACTCATAAGCACACAGGTAAACCTGAAGCTGTACACAATTATTATTACGCTCTATTCAAGTTATATTGACAAATATTTTATATTTTGAAAACTATTTCAATACATTTCAATGTTGAGCTTTTCATTTGTTAGCGTTGATGACTATCGACAATTATTGCACATTTATTGAAAAATATTTCTCTCTCCATTTCCAGATCGCCGACTGGTGTCCCGAAGACTCATCAGAAAACTGGTCGACTCTCATGGCAGCGCGGAAACTCGCAGCCCTCTTCGCCGCGGTCCTGCAACTTTGCTTATGTGAGTGAGTCTTCCTTCCTCTTCGTATTTGCATGGTCCTCGTAATTCACTTTGGTCGTTCGAGACATCTTGAAGCAAATTTTGAATATAAGAATTCACACAAAGTATAATCCTAACTTCGTAAGAAATAATTTTGTTGTTATTATTTAATGCATGTTTATGATTCGACGATAATCGAAGTAGTAAGATCCCAAGTTAAATCAACTATCTAGATAAGCTAGAGAGAGGCTATTTCAGCGTCTCGTCTTGGGCGGAAAATTCTGATCATTCTTGTGGCGTTTATCATTCTCGACTTTCTCGCGATATCATCCGGAAGTCATGGTATTTCCGAGCACAGGAGAGCTACGGCGGTTCTCATAATTTGATGAAAGACCCGAGACGAAACGAAGGAAACGAAATGGACCGTCGTAACGACGAGAGAGTCGCGTCATACCGTTGTGACGAGAAAAAAGATGATATTGAAAGACCAAGGAAACGGATGAATCGAAGGGACGATCGCAGGCGTCACTTTCAACCGCACCGACTTTCATGAGGAAGCCAGAAACTCCCGATGTCGTACAACAACTTTCCTCCGCGATATTGTTTGTTCTGACGACAGCGGGTGTACTGAACCGTTACGAGAATAACGCTCGAATATTTGCTGCGGAATATGATGTAAATATGGAGATAGTTATGACTAGATGGCGGATATAAAAGAGTCGTGTGCGATATTTTATAGGATGTTTATTTGAACCATCGACATTTCTGTCATTTATAACAGACATTTCAGACATTCCTTTAGGCGAAAGTAAAGAGTTTACATTGCCATTCATTGGTGTTTTTCCTCTCTCGGCTATGTAAAATTATTATTTTTTATAACAATTCAAAATTATATAAAACAAATTGACATATGGCGTTTTAAAAATGCCTAATTCATATTTTCAATTATCCCGTGTTTCGAATCAAGATGCATGTAGCACATGATGAAGAATGTAAATTTATCGATGTCTATATTTCTTTAATTACTGTCTCTATAATGTCGGATTAAATTTGTTTCCGATTGCTTTGAAATTCATGTGTTGCCCTCAATCAAAAGAGAGTTCCACGTGTTACGATAAACTTTATGTAATCTATCCTTGAGGCCCTTTTATGTATCAGGCCCTAGGCCCTCGACAAATAATCCGTTACTCTGTCTATGAGCTTTTCTCGAGTCGGCGAAGTTCCGTTGTAAGCCGCGGCCGTAAGACGCAACGGATGTTGCCTCGCCGGCCGTTCTCGCTCGCCTCTGAATCTCTTACTCGGTTATATCCGCGCTGCGGTGGCGGTGGTGCCGCAACGACCCTACCCAGGACGATACATCGTCAGGGGTAGCCCCGGCGCGAGAGAGTTTGTAGGATCCACTTAAATCCACCGTGATTTACTCGGGCACGCCGCGTCCAAACCACCCCCCTACCCCCCTCGCATCTCCGCCTCTACAGCGGGATGCAGCCGCAGCCGCAATAAGTAACCAGGCTTCGGGCTTTTCGGAAACGCCGATGGAAAGCGTTAAGGAGGATTCGTCAGCTGACGGTTAGCCCTTAATACTAAAATCGCTGATGGTGCTATTTTGGCTCCGCTAATCATTTCATTATTTTTGTTAGATATACAGTACAGAATATTAAAATAATATATGAATGTAATACAGGTATTCTATGATATAAATAATAAATACTGTACTGTTTTTACTAACCGAAGACAAGGATAGGAAACCAATTACTAAAATAGTACCTTCAGCCAGTTCTAGTAAGATGCCATCGGCGATTTTAGTGTCAAGGATCGGCAAGAGTGACGAGCCACCTCATTTGCACTTCATTTGTGGTGTAGATACAAACCTGCTTTCTACCTTATTTTGTCGCGTAGAAGAAATATTTTGCCATGGAATCTTTTTTAGCTTATGTTTTGCGAAGTCTGCTAAAGAGTCGAATTTTGCAATTTTATTCTTAAAAATGTTATAATAAATAAAATTATCTGCATTTCAGCTATATTATAATGTAAATCGAGTGAAATATCAGAATGAATTTCTGTTTTGCGGATAAAATAAGACTCGTTTTCAGCAGATATAATCCATCTTTAAGTGTTTATACGCTTAAAAGTGGACTTATATTTAATACTTCTTTTCCTATAAGAGGCTATTGAATTAATTGTATTTCTACTAATTTTTTAGATTTTAATTTTCAGACTTAATACTTTTAATTGTTTTCACTATTGTTATTTTTTTAATTGTTTAATTAATCCTTTTCTGTTCTTTTCCGGTATGTTTATTGTTGTGCGAGATATCGCTGCGAATTTCTCTAAAGCAAAAGAATCGCGCAGATAGAAATCGCGACGTTTCTTTGACTGAGTTTCTAAGTTGATTATGTAATAGTGTATACGGGTAAAAATTCTGTGAGTATTAAAGGGTCGATTCTTTTGTCTGCCGAGAATTAAAAGAAAGAGGCCGCTCGAAGGGATTAGTTGAGGGCGTAATTAATTTCGGTGGTACTTCTTATTTTTAACCGGCGGTCTTATTATTGCCCCGCCGCTTTCTTTATTTCACTTCCGATACTTTGTTCAGCCCTTTTCCGAGGGTTGAAGGCGAGATCGTACGAAATAGTATTACAGTACTTCTTTGAATCGAGGGAATTTACGAGATTTTTGCGGAGTACGTTTCAACCTTGTCTGTTTAAGTTACGAGTCGCGGCGAGAGAAAAAAAAGATATTTCTTTTTTTTATTACAACGCGAAAAAATAGCGTTACCAATGTTTGTCTGCGCGAATATTGACACAAAATTCTCTCGCACGCTGCGTTACATCATTAAGTTCGCAATTTTTCTCGATTTATTTTGTTATTTGTATTTTTTGCTTTTGGAAACGTTAATTAACGACATATCTCACTGAGCACACGAATACTATTGCAAAAATACGTCGCACGATGGTATAATCGTGATTAATATAATAAATAATAATTACAAATGCAAACGTAATGCACTCGCCTAATGTTGCAATCCTTGTAACCGTAATATTTCTATCCCCTTTTCCGTGTATCTAAAAATATTACTTTACAGCCATGATGCGCATTTCCCTCCCCTCCTTTAATCTCGCAATACTCTTTCGATATGTTCAATCTGCGTTTAAAAAAAAAGAGCGGTAAAATTTTTATCCGCACTTTTACATCAAATCCATAAAAATTCAAGTCAAAATGGAAAAAGATTAATATTATTTTATGGCTTCATGGTGAAAAATTGAATGTATTAATCAATATTTCGTTACGTTTTTAAATTGCGCCGTGACATCGGCTATTCTTATTCCAATGCACTACAGTCGCATTATTCTTTGGCATTTTTCATAGATTTCCGATATATGTCAGGAATGAAATTTGCATTTTAACTGAGGGACTGCAGTTTATTTCATCATAAATTCACCAAACAAAGAAATTAAATAAATTGACCTTTCAATATGTCTAACTAGATGTAAAAAATACTACTAATAACATATTATTTTGATTATCACAATCTTCAATTGGTAAAATAATATCAAGTTTTTTCTTCTTCAGTTACTGATATCAAAATAAATATTTTTAAGAAAATTATTTTTTCCAGATAAACACAATTTCAGCCGATATATGTAAATTATTCCGACATTAACTATTTTTTTATTTATAAGATCGCAAGTGATTGTATTTTCGTTGATGATCGAACCACATGTTTTCTGGCGAGATTTACGAGCTCCTTCCTCCTTGAGTTGGCAAAAATCTTTTATATCAGCTTTCGGCTTCGGCGAATCCTTCGCGGGTCACACGGGGAGGGGTACCACTTCGATTCGCTCCATCTTCATCGGTGGTCGATGGCGCTGATGACACGCGGGAGAGAGTGCCAGCTTCCATTTTCAATATCGCGTCGACAGTCACCTTCAGGATTCTCGCCTTCACGGCGGATCCTACGAGTCTTGGGCGTCCGTCATTGCTCGCGACGTTATCAGCGTATTCACCGCGCCAGTTGCCGCGTCGATTTCTATGCGGATGTACGTACGTATTGAAATGCAATAAACTGAATTGAAATCAAATATCCGAACCATCGTTGCTAAAAAAAAAAATATGTTATCTTATCGTTCGATCCTATTTCACTGGAATCAATATCGTCAATCAATTATTTAATCATGAAAAATAGTTTATATTTTTAATTTAATATTGTATTATATTCGTAAAATATATATTATATTTATCATTAATTTAATATTTACTTATGGAAGATGATGAAAAAAGTGTATATATAAAAATTACTAAAAAGGATATAAATATTATGTTTTTCAATGCTGAGTTTCTCAGGAAATATTTTAATGTTCTGATTGTTCGACAGATTTGCAGTCAACTTTTCTTATATTAAAAATTCAACGAAAGATTGGATAGGTTGCGCTTGCGTAAATTTTGAAGGATTTACCGATGATACATATATTGAAGTTCCATACGTTGTTTATAATTAAATATCGCGAGATACGTAATTCTCATAAAATAGCAGTACGATAAGTTACGTGTGTAAACATCGAGCGTTTTCATTACGGAAGCTTAACCCATTCGTTATACCAAGCTTGCGATTTTCGGGCATACAAAGGGACATAATTTATGAGAGGGAGAGACCGGAGAGAGAGAGAGACATATAAAGATGCGCATTTTCATTAAACGTTCATCATCAAATTAATTTTTATGTCGACATATCGGATATTTATGTTTATCGGAGATTATATGAAATTTCATTCTCTCTCTCCTCGCGAGAGCGTTCAAAAGCAGGACAAACACACTAAGAATATGTTTTTAATGTTACATCGCGATGTTATCAAGTGTGCTATCGTTGAAGTTTGCGCAGGACGCATGTAATCCGCGTAATCCGTCAAGCAAGGTGGACGTAACTGGCACAGCACGATATGGACGAAGTTCGTTTTGGACTATCCGACGCCGGCCGACACCGGAATAATTGGAAATGTCATGACAATTGCTCACTGAATGCCGCCGTAACTCCACCGTTGACTAATGCAAATGGATATATTCAAATTCTATCGGAGAATTAATAATTTTCGCTCGTATTGACCAGCGGCATCGTATGATAGCGACATATCGCGTTGTCAAACTTAACAAGGCCGATACTGTATTGTATGTTATTAATATCATCATCAAACTTAAGAGACGTTTCCGAACCGATTCCTCGCTCAGTCTTTAGCTAACTAACTTATACTTTCTTCTCTCTCCTTCAGTTGCTCAGTATTTCACATTAAGTAAAAGGTTTTACTGAAAAAGAGAAAGGTTTATTTTGAATTGAAAAGGACAATATATAAGTTCTTATGATTTAATTGCACGAGACTCGCCTGTAAAATATTCTTCATGTTTAATCTCTTACGACGATTATTTTTTTCCACATTTTTTCCTCCGAGAAAAATCTATTCTACATTGAGCAAAGGATTATCACTAAAATGAAGTTTCTGGAACACCTTTTTTGACGGCAATCTGTGTGTTCTCGAATTCTTCGCTGAAGATGCATCGACGTTCGCGTCACAGAGCTGCATTATTCGCGTTCACACATCTGCCGGAAGATTTTAATGGGTGAACCGTTTGAAACGCGTCGAATATGTTACAGATATTTCACTCTGTCGCGAATTATACACGCGCTTATATTTTTCCCCGTAATTGTTCGCATGTCCGCGAGCAATGCGCCGTAATTAAATTAATCGCGGATGAGTGTCGCGTCAATGCGAAAATCGTGATAATACGATTTTTGGGAAGAGAGAAAGAGAAAGAGAAAAACAGCAGGAAAATTCTAGGATCATACAACGAGGTTTCGCATATCGTAGTCAGAGCACCTATCATGGAACAAGTGGAATGGATTCCGATCGAAGTTATCTTGTTTTCCTTAGAAAACACAATAGAAATCTAGGGAATAATTGAATAATTCCGATCGGAATCTATTCCAAATAATTTCATAATACGTACCCTGAACATTTATACTTGATTTTTATGAGAATAAAAAAGTGAGCGATAACCGCGAAGTAACCTACGTACACTCAAAAAAGTGATATTGCAGTTACAGTGAAAATGATCTAAGTATGAAAAATAGCTAAAATGGATAAATTTCTAGCGAGTACTATTATATTGGATATATATTGCACCTAATCATATAGATGACAGAGATAGAATTTATATTTGTGCTATAAATTCTATGCGTACACGGAGAAAAATAATTTAGAGATGGATACCTTACAAGACTGGTAAAAATATTCTGGCTATTTTTTACCGAATTTGTGATAAATTTTATTTGCCTAAAAGTAAAAATACCGGAGATTTAAGATAAAAAGTACATTATGATTATAGTACATCATTTCAAGTGACTATATATTATCTTACAGTAAAATAAATTATACTTTCAGTAAAATAAATTATACTTACGGTAAAGTAAATCGTACTATTTTCAAGATTGACGAGCGCACAAACAACTCTCAGAACTTTTATATTTTACTATGCAGTAAAGTAAATTTTGTCAATGCTAAAGAAAAAATTGTTGTCAATAAAATAAGAATGATTATCATCGACAATCTCATTTACCAGAAATGTAAAGAAAATTTTACATAAGTAAGCATGTATCCCTGTATGAACTTGATAATTCCATAAAGTTTATTAGAATTCTAGTGTATAATACTGTACATTTTTCTCCGTGTATGATACATAATTTTCTATCAGATACAAAAAAACCGGTATAATTCTAACTGAAGCAACAAAATATTTTTTTGCATGGTACCCAACGAACGCAGAAATTGATTCTAAATAAAACGTCACATGTTCTCAAGATTCGCTCGAGGCGTTTACAGGCGGCGGGACGCATGTATCCCGGAGCATAAAAAGCGAAATGAGGAAGTTAGTCACTCGAGAGAAGGCTTTATATCGCTTTTACGACTTTAAGTGAAGCGCAGCATCGAAAGTACATCGCACGCGCGTGGCATGGTATTATAGGGAATGGAAAAGTTTTTCCTCTCCTTCTGCTACTGGCAGGCGCGCGTTCGCGACGGCGAAATTCGCTTCTTCGCGATGCCCGAAGGCGGTACACGAGGAGTTCATTTGGCATTCAGGACGGGGAATGTTGGAGAGATAGCCGTTGAAGAATGCGTGACCAAATAAACGAGTGTCCGAATACGTTTAAGCAAATGCGTTTCTCCGCCGCAACGTGAGAAAAATTTATTCTTTTCTTCAACGGCGCGGCGCGCGACTCGTCACCGAGCCTCTTTCGTGAAGAGAATAACGGAGTTAACCGACCGTACTTCAAAATCTTTTTCGAGAGATTGCGAAATCGCGTCTACCGTAATACCAGATAATGAATATTACGCGGAAATACGAAATAATGTATCGCGCGAATACGAAGGTATATGAGACACGAAATAGGAAACGTGAAATTTTTTTATACGAAATTACTAGTGACGAGATATGAAGAAGCTAATGGATATGTTTAATGGAG
Source organism: Trachymyrmex cornetzi (assembly GCF_001594075.2). Lineage (NCBI taxonomy): Eukaryota > Metazoa > Arthropoda > Insecta > Hymenoptera > Formicidae > Trachymyrmex > Trachymyrmex cornetzi. The sequence continues at coordinate 660,553 of NW_017297680.1, forward strand.
AAAGAGTAAAATGGAATTTATTGAAGCCAGCGGAAAAAAGTTCGGCCAACGGTAATTGGCTCAGTAAACGCGAATACGTGGATGCAGAATAAAATTGCTATAAAAATTATGTGAGACTGTGTATGAAACAGAATTTTTATTATGGAATAATTAAAAGTATAGCAGCGCAAATAATAAATAAACTGACTAAACAGAGTATATTATAATTATATATTTTGTATTTTGTTGCAAATAGAATAAAAATTGTACGATTATTAACGATTTTGCAATAATTAATGATTTCTATTATAAATTTTCAGAAGTAATCAATTTTAAATGATTTTTGTCGATAAACCTGCGTATAAAATTAATATCGGAGATAAAAAAAAAAGTGTAATTGGAACTAATATAAAAACCACCTAATTAATAGTATCTCTTCCTATAAGAAGCTATAAAGACAGGATCCCGGGCTAACGGAATTGGAACACGGTTTAGTATCCTTAAATGCAAACATGCTGGCATCGCAAGTATTTTCCTGGGGACGTATTGGGAAAAATAACGACGATTCGACTGGACGTAAACGGAGGAAAAGGGAATACAAGTATAAACGTGAATTGGAGAGGAAACTATCGGAGAGGAGAGCCGTGGCCGCGTTTCCCACAGATTATGCTAACGAGACAATCCCCACGGTACACCGGAGGCGCGTATAACCGACTCTTTTTTTTATTTTTCTTCGTTCGGCGGAGATCCCGCGTCGCCGGTATCTCTCTCAGACCAAAGGAGCGGAAATAGCGGACGTATCCTGGCAAGCGGAATTGCCCGGGGCCTCTCGGTGATACGGTGAAAAAAACGCCGGCAGGAACGAAATCTGTCCTGAAAGTGGAAATAGAAACATTTACAGGAATATTTCGAGGAAGTTTCAAGGCGGCTTTTTCGCCATTACGAATCGATAATGAGCGATTAGCGACGGATTAAATTTTTTAAAAAATGATAACGAGGTACTCATTGAAGACAGTCGCACATCTTTTATTTACCAAGATTATACCGCTGCCGCGCACTACTATTTATTTTATTTCTTTATCCTTTTTCATCATTTCGCTGCGTATTTCAAACTCCTATTGGACGTTCAATCTACATCTTCATTTAATATCGGAACCCTTGGAGAGACAGCTTTTTATCTTTTTTCTTCCTACCCCTCTGCGGCGTATTTTCGTCGAGCATTCGGTAATCGCTCTTAATTGCGCAATTACGCACGCTCTCTTTTTTATTTACGGCGGTATGGCAACGTACAGTGACACGTGGCACGAGAGAAACTGGCATTACCGCGGGAGTGCAGCTTGCTCTTTCTTTAGACTCGGCTCCTCTCTTAACTTCTATCTACTGGCGGATTCCCCGTTTAAGCCAAAATCAATAGGCGTGTGCTCCGATCTGATAAGTATCCCCGAAGAGAGAGCCGTGCCTCTTTCGTTCATCGAGAGAATCCTCTTACATCGTACGCTTAAGTACATTCGTCTGTATGTGTGAAACTGTCTTTGTTCCTTCCACTTATGAACCATCTTGATTCACTTGAGTAATGTGAAATCGATTTTTACCATCTTTTGTATGTCAAACTAATTTTTGATAGACAAGCCAATATTAATCTTTTAAAACTTTTTTTTTTTTTTCATTATGGAAAATTATATATGCGCTTGCTCGAATATAAAATATAATATAATGCGAAATTTTCTACGTATCGCAATAGGCAGAGAATGCGCGACCCGAGGTTGGTTTATAATTCTCATTTTAAATTACTTTGCGCTGCACGACGGTATCCCCGAATTTACGCAGGGTCACGTGCGATCTTGTTCCATTTAAACGTGGACTTCGCCCGTGTTTCAGCTTCTTCTCCCCCTTCGAGCGTCCCGGGTGGCGTTTTTACGCCACCTCTGTCTCGCACGGCCGTAAATCCTTCGTTACCGGAACTTTTTAACGAAACTCTTTCGCGTAATCCCTTCGGCGTTCTATGTTTGCCGTAAAGATTCCGTCGTCGTCTGGGCGCGACACGTGATGTAGCTCCCATTCCTCTCCCTCTCCCCTCTGTGCACTTTGTCTTATGCAATACTCTTCGATGGAGAACGCGCGCACGTGTTGGACGAACTTGCGAGCGCCCTTCTGCTTGCCGTGCAAGAATCCGTGGAATTTTTCGAGTTAGCTTTCCAGGCTGCCGCGATCTGAAAATCCGGAACATTTGAACAAAAACAAAAAGGCCGAACGTTTAATCCTCGCGGAAATACGGAGTAATTCCGCTGTCTTCCTCCCCCGCCCCCTGAACAGTCGCTACCTCCGCCTGTTCTCGATTGTCCTTTCGGTCCGGCTATATCCAGCTACCCCTACTCTTTTTAATTAAAACAGAACTTTTGTTCAATTACATTATACACGGGGCGTTCCAGATTCACCACGAGTTTTAGCCATAGATACTCGAGATCGAATTAAGAAGAGTAAAGGTTGTTCCAGTATTGCGGCACATCGATAATTGAAGTGTATATAGTAGAAAACTTAATTCTTCTATTGATCTTGTATAAACACGATTTCATGAGAAATTTAAACGCCATGAGATTAGTATAATAATATTAGGTGTTAAACTTAATTCCTGCCGTTTTTCGTCTCCAAAATTGATTTGTCTCGAAGGGAAATACCTTAATCGAAGTATTATTAATAAAGTATTGTTAATTAGTAATAAAGTAGAAAATGGAGGAGATTACTTTGATTAAGGTATTCATTCATCTTCCCTTCGAAACAAATCAATTTTGGAGACGAAAAACGGCAGGAATTAAGTTTAACACCTAATAACTTTATTGCGTATGCACAATATTTGATTCCTGTAAGTCGTGTAATTATTAAAAACATAAAGAAGAGAACGAAAAAGATAATAGGCGCCAATAAGCTGCTGCTATGTTTACTTGTAGAAAAAAGATGATAATTTGATCTCAAGGGGATAGAACATAACGAACAAAAGAAAAAGAAAAAGGAAGGAAAAGAACTTAAATAGGTAACTCGTGGTATAAAATGTACAGAACATAATCAAAACTTGAAAGTTAAATGTTGAAACTGGAAACATTTTAGTCAGCTTATAGTTAAATTCTTGCAAAAGAAAAGTCCACGTTCGATTTAAAACTGAAGGAGAGACTTAATATTGCGAAATCTAAAGTTAATTTTTCGTTAAACAGACGTTGTTCGTCAATCCTCGCGGCTTTTAATTGATTCGTGCCTGCTTGCGCATGAGTTGCGTATCGAAATAATTTCGTTGTGGCGGGTGCAAATGTTTCTTTGATGACACCGGCTCATTGTCACTACCCACGCTAATAGTCGCTTTTGCCCGGAGCACGTCTGCCTATTAGCATACGCATTCGAGCGTGTTGCGCTTCTTGCTGCTCTCTCCTCGTCCTCGTTTGCAGAATATCACATGAAATGGAATCTCCAAAAGTACTTCTCATCCCTTTTGATAACTCATTTTCTTAGCAAACAGCGAAGCAGTGTTTCATGAACCATCGTCTACAGTTGCATAAAATGTAATTTGACATTTTCGTAAGCGTTATCTTTTTTGCGTAAAGTCGTACTACTCTTAATTCTTCTTATTTGTCGATATCTTATGAAGTGAAATCGTCAAATGTGTGTGTGTTCTTGTATCAAAGAAACATATGTTTACTTTTACTAAATATTTAATAAATATTTAGCCGCAGAACTATTTAAACAAATATTTATAAAAATGAATTAATGTATTTTTCTCTTAGCATAACAAATAGCAAAGCGTTTTATAAACCATCATTTATGGTTGCGTATATAAATGATTGAGAAATCATAAGATCTTTGCACAAAAAAAAACGTTTTTTAAATTAGGTATTTATACCTTTTAAAAAACTATTTTTTTGCGACTCTATATGTCATTTTCTCACAAAACCACTAAAGATTATTAACAGTTTTTTTATGTCTCTTGAGTCTTCAATTAACAGTAAGCTTTTTACTGAAAATTGAAGGATTCCTTTAAGATAGGACTTTTGTATACGGAAAAATCCTATGATAGTCCTATAAAACGGTGAGATCTCAAAATGCGTCTTTTAAGTAGCAAGCTAGTTTGACGTAGTCAAAAGCGATACCTTTTTTTTTTTTATAAAATCGTGGTCGCTAGAGATGCCGTAAGACAAGACGAGATTTTAGGAAATATCGTCTTGTCTTGAAAAAATCTTGAAATGTACGTTCTTGTCTTGATCTCGAACTCGAAAATCTTGTCTTGTCTCGAAATTCTCGACAATTTAAATAATGCGTTGTCTACGATACACGAAGTATATAAGAAGTAAGAGTAAGAAATTGACCAATTACAATCGATTATTCTTCTCAGATTTGATTGTAATTGGTCAATTTTTTACTCTTCTTACTCCGTGTATTGTAGACGACCCTTAAGTATTTGCGCAACGTTCCATAGGAAAGGTTATTCTCTACAGCAGGATTAATTATAACAAAACATAGAAATAGATTATGCGAGGAATCAGCGAGATCCCTACTTTGTTTAAATTCATGGGCTACATGTTCAATATCTAAAATCTTATTTGGTGAATAATAATTATAATTGGCGCAATAAAGTGTTTAAATAAATTGTCTACAATTAATACACGAAGTAAGAAGTAAGAGTAAGAAATTGACCAATTACAATCGATTATTCTTCTTAGATTTGATTGTAATTGGTCAATTTTTTACTCTTCTTACTCCGTGTATTGTAGACGACGCTTAAGTATTTGCGCAACGTCCGTTCCATCGGAAAGGTTATTCTCTACAGCAGGATTAATTATAACAAAAATAGAAATAAATTATGCGAGGAATCAGAGAGAGCGAGATCCCTACTTTGTTTAAATATCTAAAATTATTTGGCGAATAATAATTATAATTGGCGCAATAAATTGTTTGAATAATACAAAAATGTGATTCGTGTATTATTTGGTTTACAATTAGTATTATATTAGATATAGTTTAATGTGATCTAGGCTTAGCAATATTGCACATATTTGGTATTATTAATCATGTTTGTATTATTTGTTTAGGAAAACAATTACAGTAATTCCGGTATATACAGTATACATCATTTTATGTTGTGGCATATGATCGCGCTACTATTACATTGACAAATCGATTCAACAGTAGTTTTATTTTACTCACTCCTATTTTTTCTGACTTCTGCGACATAAATCCTATATAATTTCTATAATTTTTCAATTTTCAAGAATCTCGAGTCTAAAATCTCGTCTTGTCTTTAAACTCTCCGCGCAAATCTTGTCTCGATCTCGTCTTGAAATTTGGGACAAGACAAGACAAGATTCTCGAAATCTCGAATCTTGCGGCATCCCTAGTGGTCGCATTTCCTAACGCATTTTGAGATCTCACCGTTGAACAGATCTATGCATTCCGGACGATTACGAAGAGTGCTTAAAGATATGTGTGTAAAATAGCGATAGGAAGATTTTCATATCGCGCGACTTTACAGTGCTGACGATCATTTTGTCCGGGGAACATTTTGCTATCTCGCACGAACGAGAGAATCGTTCGGCCAGGGAGCACATTTTAGATTCGCGATTTCAACGATATGGGATTTCTCTCAGGCCGCAGAGGAGAAAGGCCAGCGAAATCCAAACTCTTTGAATCGGCGGACGGCTTCGCGACCGCCATTGTGTGGGTGGCTTACCGTCGTTTCTCCGGGATAAAGCGAGGTATCACCGGATACTGCTCATCCCAAGTCTATCGCCGGAGCCGTCCGACGGTTCTCGAGGATCCCGTCTCTTGAATTAGACCGAGGGCGAGGACGATGCCCTGTGACTTTTATAATCGCCTTTAATACCGTTCGTGAAGGGTCACCTTCAAATGCTGCATAACTATTTTATTAACGCTCGCGAGCGCTTATTGCGAGCGACAAGAACATCTTATTAGCTCTCGCCGTTGTTTGTAGAAGAATCGATGTCAAAAGACGGACTTACAAACACTTCGTTTATCTTTTTTATTTCTTTCCTATTCTATATACACGTCAAAAATAATTTAAAGAGCTCTGATGATTTATATAATTTACGTGTTAATTCATTCCTATGTATTATTATATTACATGGACTACTAATTAGCATTGCCAAGGCGTCCCCAATTAAACGTCATTTTAGGACAGTTGCCACGCATTAATAATAATTTGATATAATTTAATTAATTATTGGTGACAGTGTGTTTATGGTCCGGTTTTTCATTAACTTGTAGTTAAATTTAACCTCATGTTTCATCCAATAGGCCTCACTCATGACATCATAGATAATGCTCATAAATAATTGGATAAAATATTAGGTTAAATCTAACTAAGTTAACCACCAAATGAAAACTGTGCTTATGTGTGTCTTGTGTGTGTACCTTGTCTGTGTATTGTACCCATGACATGCTTTGAGGAAGGGTCCTTATTAGATGGCGAACTCTCAGTCGAGTACGGAATTTTTGGAGTGGGAATTAATACATGGGAAGCAAATCGTGTAATAAATATCAGCATGGAAAGAACGTTTACTGAAGTATCTAAAAATTTAGTTAGATAGAGATTATGAATATAATTTTGTTTGGACCATAAAAATAATTTTATTAGACATTCAAATAAATTGTTATAATAAGACTTGTAAAACATTTTGCAACATTGTCATCAACATTTAAACATTCTACACAATTATTTTGATATTCTAATAAAATTATTTTTAAATCTGTATGTAGTTAATTTTTTGGATACTCTTTAGCAAAATCGTTCTTTCAGTGAGTATAATTAATTATTGTTATATTTCGATATGAAACAAAACATTGACTAGACTAATGTATTTGGTAGAAGAACTTTCTGTCTGCCAGTGCAATATCAAGCTAAGGCTATGTATTTTTGCACGAAGGTGCCCAGCGGCACGATTTAACCTCACGTTAGCGTAAACAGAACGATGTCTAAAACGAGAAGGAAAACGAAGTTGGTTCCGGCGTAGTGCAGCCGTGAACATCGCGGCGATCTTAATTTCCTGAGCGGATGGTGCGTGATAATTCCGATGAAAAATTCCATCCTGCGCACGGTGTAATTAACGAGGAGATGGCAGACCGCGAGCGTATACGTTTGTGTATAGTACTCGTCCTGTCCGGTCGCGAAAGGACCTAATTAATTAGATATCCCTAGACAAATTGCTAGAATTACACCTCGCTGATTACAATTAGACCAGGAATGAAATTCCAGCGCAATAAAAGCGTGGCAGGCTATACTTGCGTTATGTTTTTTTGTTCCTCTCTCTTTCGCTTTCTCTCTCTCTCTCTCTCTCTCTCTCACTTTCCTGTGCTCATACGTGCGAACGAACCTTACGCATACGTTTTGCCGCTTATAAGAACTTACTTTTATGAAAAATTAAACGTAAAATTAGAGTCCTTTCATTAGAGAGAAAGGAAGAATAAGAGACTAGAGGAAAATAGAGTAGAAATGCAGTTGCGCTACAAATGCTTTGAACCCTTCAGGACATCTACTTTTCCTTAATGAAATTTTCCATTATTTCGTATTTTGGAATTAAAATATCTGAATATTATACGTATAAGAAAGAAGAAGAGCAATTTAATTAAAACATCACAAAGAGGAGTAAGAAAAGACATCTTAGGAACAAAATTGTATAAATAAAAAATGCCAGTATAACAATAGTTGTACTGTAAGTATAACGATTGTTTGAATTAAAATATATTTTATCTAGCAATGACTATTATTTCTTCACCAGACGCTATTACGTCTGATAAATCTACAACATTTTCTAGAGGAGTCTCGCAGCTTTTTTTTCCAATGAAGCGAAAATTAAATTTAAGTAGTTAATAAAAAGGTCGGCAAGGGTCGAGCGGGAAAGAGAGCGGAATGAAAGCGTAGAGAAATAAGGGAAAAGATTGAAGGGAGGGGGCAAAGTGCGCGAGCGTGGCTAGGGCAGATCGGCCAATCCATGGTAATCGTAAAACCGACCCCATGAAAACTGGGGAGGACGGCCGCGCCGGTGTTCGGATTACGACTGCGAGATTCAAGAATTTTTCCATTTATCGCCCTTCTTGCATGAACGCATACAAGAATTCGATACGAGAATATGGGTGGCTTTCTACTCTGCCAGGCCGATTGAAGGGCGCGGAGGTGAAAGACCGAGAGGGATGCTATACCCATCCTCGACCCCCGTCTTGAATATCTAATCGACAGCATGCTGTTCGCTCATGCATGCACTTCTACGGTGGCGAATCGCGGCTGTGCATTCCGTGAGACACTGCTCGTCGACGATGCCAAGCGCATTCATTCTTTCGTTCCCTTTTTTCGAACATTCGCAGCGCATCGTATTTTTCCAAGCGCGACGCGCGCGACACGATCACATCGTCGTGATATCCGGTGAGATTGGAAAGGGCTGAGCGCGACACATAACGCGTTACAAAAATGCGTTGTTTTGCTTGTCATTTATCGATGATGAAAGATTGAAATTCGTAAATTGATGGTAAATTTAATACATTTTTTAATATTCTGCTATTGTCTGCGCACGTTGCATTGTCGTCTAAATATGTTATTATGATACTTGTTCTTTAATTTCTTTTTCTACCAAAAACTCGAAAGCTTTTATTGTATTGTCTATAGAAAATAATTTTTATTATATTTATTATGTTTCCCCGATGTGTGTGTGTGCGCGTTTGTCTTCCATTATTAATTCGTGCAATCGAGAGGGAGAAGGGGACATAAAGTAATTAACATAAAATAATTGAACGTTACATTGTTGCATTGTTTCAGGCCAAATCACCCCCGAAGTTTTGCCCGAGTTCTTAGCTCCTTTAGAAAATCACACGGTGATCCAAGGTCGTGACGTCTTCTTCACCTGCGTCGTTAATCATCTGCAGTCGTACAAGGTACGATGTTTTTTTTTCTAAACAATCCTTCGTGTTTTATCGTAAAAAGCATTAAAAAAGAATTGCCACTCGTAGCACACTAAATATTAGAAACGAATGTACAATGAACACATTTATTATAAAACGTACATTGAGATTTATGTGAAATGTAGCAGTCTTTCAAAAATTTCTGTCTCTTTTTAAATTATAATATAATATAAATAGATAGTAAATGTAGCGCATGAAATATATGTTTCCGCTTATATTTTTATTGAAACGAGATAAAACATTAGATCTGTCAATTTAAATTTGCACATTTCCGCGTTTAGTTTTACTTGTAGAACTCGTTTTTTTTCCGTGAGTCTGACTATATCCGTCTATAACTACTGCAAATGACGGTGCGAGCGTCTGCTACATCGTGAACTAATTTTAGACTTTATACATTTAATTTAATAAAATTTTATATTCTTATCTTTTCTCAATCATTCTTCATTGTTCAGATTTTAATAGACGTTCAAATTTAGCCGCAAAATTAATTTTATACATTTAGTAATAGATTAACTGTATAATATATCGAATTTTATTATATTTTCTAATTATACACACACACACACACACATATTTTCAAGCGGCTATTTGTATTTTCCGATTAGAAAGTACAATTAAAAAGCTAAAATTGTACACTGAAAAAAATTTCTGGTTGAAAATGGACGAATCAGAAATTTCTGGTTAAATTTATTAGAATTCTAGTTGAGATAACCGGAATTCTGGTTGATACCATATTTCTGGTAAAATCTACTAGAATTCTTATTTTTACCAGAATAATTATATTAATCAGAATTCTAGTTATCTCAACTAGAATTCTAATAGACATAACCAGAAAATTCTGATTCGTCCATTTTCCACCAGAATTACTGTTTAATCCAACCAGACCATTTTTCTCAGTGTAAAATTCCGTTCTACCTTTGCTCCAAAAAATAAAATTTTCTTTCGGTGTTTCAGGTAGCCTGGATAAAGTCGGATTCTCGAGCGATTCTGGCGATCCACACGCACATGGTGGCGCACAATAGCCGACTATCCGTCACGCACAACGGGCACAACACGTGGAAACTGCACGTGTCGAATGTCCAGAAGAACGACTCTGGTACCTACATGTGTCAAGTCAATACCGACCCTATGCGCAGTCAGGTGAGACAACAATATATGTATTATACATTTATATACTCAAATATTGAAAGGCACACATAGAACAATGTATTACGATGCAATTAAAAGTCTAATTCTTTATTCCTTTTCTAACAACGTTTTTGCGTATCCCCGTGTTTTCGCGTACACATCTTTCCATTATTATTTACTATTTTTTTTTTATAACACGGGTACCCGCATTTTTTGAAATACCACAAATACCACTTCACACAGTATTAATCCGGTACGTTAAAACACGTTGCGACGCAGATCCGCAATAACAACGTATCTCTGTTAAATTAATTTCCATTTACCTTCCGCACGACGCTCTATTTTTCGACGGCGTTTCCACGTTGGAATCGCGCGCACGACGGTCGTTACGCACGCGGCTCTATCGATTTCCACCGACAAAGCACCGCGTCGCGTAGCGCGACGTAATTCGATTAAAAAGATCGAGGTTTCGCGCAATTTCGTCGGATCCGTCCGGTGGAATTTTTAAAATTCCATACACAAGCCCGACCATAACTTTTTAATGCGCGCACTTTTTCTTCAACCCTCTCTGACCATTATTTGGCGATTCAATATCGATTGTAATATCAGCCCATCGTTGCAGCTGCAATTCAGAATCGAGAAGCAGGAGCTTTTACGTTATTTAAAGTAGAAGATCTCAAGTTGTCAAAATTAGAGTGGAGGCTTATCTCCAGATTTTTTAAGATTTCGCTTTATGTTTGAATTCTTATGTGTTCTGGAATTCAACAAATTTTTCTTTCTAACGAAAAATTAGTTGTTAGAAGTATGTTATTAAATATAAAAATGTTATATGCGAAGCAATAGAGACATTTTTTCTAGAGACTAATAGAAACATTTTTACATGTATTATGTCAAGATAATTTCTGTTCATCTTATTAATAGAGGAAAGCCTCCTATTATGAAATAGGCGTCTAATATGAGCGGCGTTTCTGCTAAACTATAAATAAACGCTATTTATTGATTTCACCATGAATTTATTATACTCTTGGATTGAAAACTTAGTGAAAAATTCAGTATTAGATCATGCCCGTAGTCATTGTGTAAAAAAGATTTTAGATTTTAGCTAGTCTTCAAGTTTCATTGAGATCAGTCTTTAAACCTTGTTTATTATTTAATAAGTAAATATTTGGCAATAAATTCTTCATGTAGTGATAGAGTGAGATCGTATTAATAGAAAAATACGAGATATATTGAATTGCTTAATTACAGAAATTAGATTTAATGATCGTAAAACTGTAAAAACATTGTGAAAATCGTTGCTAAATTATAAATGTTAGTATGCAATAATAAAAAGGACAACCGGAATAGATATTTACCGGAATAGAGTTTTTGCGATACTTGGTTCCAACTACTTGAAAACGAGTTTTAGGTACAATGCGCATCGCATGCTCATTTTACGCGCATTTTAGCTGTGTTTGTTTGTATTTTAGAAACATTAAAGTTTTTTAATTGTAATACTTATGTACTTGCGTGTTATTACAATATCAATTTCTCGGGACTTCTCATATTAGCAGCACAATTTTATTACTTTGCAATTTACTCACTTTTCACATTTCTTTAATTTAAAAAATAATAGAATTTAAATTAAATTTTATATAACATTATCTTAAAGCTTATTAAATTCCCTTGAAAATGATCTATTATTTTTTTTAATTCTGCCCATAGACTTCTAGCATTTACCTAAACTTTATTAATACATAAGAAGAAGAAAAGGAAAGAAAGGGAGAGTTCAATGATAAACACACAATGTTCACGTAAAGGGCAATTTGTGGTGGTCAGTGAAAAGAATGAAATCCTCACGACGTGACGTCGCGTGGTTTTAATTATGTAGATTTTCGATAAAGCGTAAGCTACGTATTCAAAAAGGCACCTGGAAAATTATTGTCGACGTTAAAAGTGCATCAGATGCGCATATATTGTATATCTTCGGGCGACTATTTTCCCGTCGTTGGTTCTCGGATCGGTCGTTCGAAATACCCCATCGTGCCTTAAATCTCGAACCAAGTCGATCGACGGTGAAATTATTTATCGCATTTACATCGCTATCTTATCCACTTGGGACGCGCACTCACCAAACCATTACCAGGCAGTTACTACATCCTTTCGTAAACCAGCGCTCGTAAGTTTGCAAGAAGATGCTCTAAAAATAATCTTTATCGATTGAAATATGAGAATAGAGAAACTGTCGAAGCTGCAATATATAAATATTTGGTTTATAAATAAAGTTTTCAGAAATTTGGAAATATTTGCTAAATTAACTAATTTAGAAAAAAAAAACACTAAATATACAGGATGTCCTGAATTTAAATAGCCAAGCTTTAGGAGCGTGTAGGGGATCGACAAACTAAAAAAAAAGTTCTTGTAGACCTGCTCGTTTTTGTTTTTGTTTGAGCATTTAAATGCGGGACACCCTGTAAAATTAACATAGCCAATGCAAACTGTATAAGTGGCTAAACATATATCTTTATATATGATCTCTGATAATATTTTTAGAAAGTCGTGTGTGATCCCGGATTTTCTTTCATTCATTTTTTATCTTGCTATCCTCTTTTTTACACACACACATACACACACACACACACACGCACACACACACACACACACACAAAACACAGATATATGTACACATTACACATACTCGTGTTATCTCACTCAAACTTATCATTTGTCTTGCTCGCACTACGACGAGCACTCTGGGCCCTTTATCTCGCCACAGGGCCGTATATTGCATCGGAAGGTTTGCCACTCTGCCGGTCGCATTGAATTCCATGGGACATGTGCACCGCACCACGACCAGTAAATTTGACCTACATTCACGTTAACCCATAACACACCGGCGACCGCCGGTACGTGCTCAGGGACGTAAAACGATGTCTTTTTTACACAGCCACGAGACACTTTAGTGTGGTTTATGTCGACTGACGTCTCGCGCAAGGCGACGACACGATATTTCCGACCTGACGATGATGAAGTTAATGTTTAATGCTGCGTCATACATGTGCGAAGATAATAAATACATATTATTTAGTTCTGTGTTCTCATTAGCTTATTATTATACTAATTGTCGTTGATTCTTATAAATTATATGCATTTTGTTTGAATTTTGCAAAGTTACAACATTTTGCTTTAAACATTTTGGCTCACAAATTTAAGATTTTTATTGTGCTTTTTTAAAATTATTAAATTATTAAATAAATTTGACTATCTTGAATTCGTAGATTCGTCAGAACATATTATAAATTTAAAAAATTTATAAATTTTTTAATATATGTATAAACTATTTTTAGTATCATTTTTAATACTTTCATAATTAAGATCTTTTAATTAGATTTTTTTAAAGTACTTTTATATAAAAGGATTATTGAAGGATGTAAAGCAACAGAAATTTTATATTGTTGTTTGCACGTTATTATTTTACCGCTGCAAATATATGGTACAACAATAAATTTTTGTTCTCTAATTAAACGCGGCTGAAGCTCAGATTTCGTCAATTATCAGGGAATTTTATTTTTTATCTATTTACGTATTTACGTAGAATAAAATATATGGAAATTTTACGTTTGCTCATGTGTTTCGGACTATATGATATTATTGTTATAGCAATATTAACTGTGAAATTTTTAAATGATGTTTCACTGCAGTATTAAAATATTATTATGGTAGATGCAGATCTCATCTCGGCAAATTTTGTGTAATAATGAACGAAGCACGTTTACTAAATAAAATAAAAAAAAAACAAATTCGTGTGATAAAAGAAGCAAACTCAAACCGGCATTTATTTTATTTCGCCTAAAACCATAAATTTCATTGCATGTTTGTTTCATCGAATTGGATAGGCTACGTGTACTATTTCACGTCCAGTAAATTCTATACTCTTGCACGTTATACCCGTGCGAGAGTACCCTCATCGTGTACGTGCTTGGGACTGTAAAACAATGTACTTTTTTTCCAGTGAGTAGTTCGAGCCTTGTCTTTGCGCAGACGGCTTTAGTATGACCTCTCTACGAGCTGTTTACTCCGCAAAAAGGAATTCTTTCTAACTCTTTGATCTTCACGTTCGTAGTACATCAAAATGCAATTAATCCGTTCTTATCTTTTGCTAGAAACAGTTTTAATAATAAAATGATTCAGATTGCTGTTGCACAAAGAACCCGATAACAGAAACCCTTTTGTAATATTCGACAACCTGTATACAGAAGAGTAATTTTAAACAATAGTTCAAATAGTTCCGATGTGATATAAATTAAAAAATTAAAGGAACAATGATGTTATTTAATTTGCATTTTACAACACATAATTATAAAATTCTATTAGAGACTGATGATATAATTTGGTTCTCGCTCAATATCAGTTTATTATATGGTTTAGTGCGTGAATTTTATTTTTAAACAAACTATATATATTGCAACATATATAATATCGCAATGTTAAATACTTAAATCTAAAGTCTGAAGTTTCTCACAATACATACGAATCTTTTGATGTCTCCTTGTTCCAGATGGGATATATGGAAGTAGTGATACCGCCCGACATAATGGATGACGAGTCCGCAGATGGTATGGTCACTCATGAAGGAGGCAATATAAGATTGCGATGCGTCGCCACTGGTTCGCCGAAGCCTATTGTCACTTGGAAACGAGAAGACGGTCGTAATATTATCCTTAGAGAGGATGGGCAGAAACAATGTAAGTGTACTACTGTACTTCCAAGGAGCTTCTATAATTGATTTCTTATCTACGACATCTTAAGCGACGCAACACTGGTTCTGAAAATTGAATTACAAAAATTTTTTAAACTTTAGTATCGAAAATTTTTTAATATATTAAGAGATATTAAAAATAAATGAAGAATTTAATTCTCACAAAAAAACAAATAATGAAACGCGGATTTTCTATTCTAATTAAAAATTTGGAAGAGATGTCTTATCTTTTTTTTTATTACATTAATACTTCAATAATAATAATGCGGGATGCGATAAATCAGACCTAGATTTGAAATGCATTCAAGGCTTCCGCCCCCCGCTCGATACTGATAATTAACGTTCATCACTATGAGAGGCATTCAATAGACATATATTAGTGGATACATACATTAGTAGATTCGGATACGCCAAGCTCAAAATATAACATGCAAACTGCTGTGCAGTCCATGCTCTGATGAACTTATATTCACTTACCGTTGATATTTTAGAATAAGCTTTGAATCGCATTACATTCGCAGAACTCAGCATTCTCGTAAAATCGAGTTATCTGAGATTCCTTTGAAACCGCATGTTTCACGAACGCATTTGGCAAGATGACTATATATATATATATATATATATATATATATTAATTTCGTCGGAATAATAACAGATTCAACAGAGTCAAACAGTGCAAATTACGACCGTCTGAGATACGCGAAGTGGGCAAAATGTAAACCGGATTTATTTATATTACAGAATATTCTAAAAACAGAATTTGCACACTCTCTTCCTTCTAACCTTATATAATATATGTAGAATTAAAATTCCTTAATTAATATTTGCAAAAAATTTTGTGAATTTTGCGAGACTTCACGTAATGATACGTTGTATTATATAAAGATGATTGAATTTAATTTGTATTCAAATTTACCTTGTATTGTTAAATAGAAACGGATTGTGTGCATTCTGAGGAATTCCTTGATGCTTATATTTCATCGTAACCCGAATATTGTGTAGCCAATTATGTTTCCTTTTACTCATCATTAATAATTTCATATTCTCGAATTTAATGATACTAATTGGTTTCAGCGGAACAATAATGGTAATAAATAATAACATGCCGACGTTTGCTCGCATGCGACGTTTCCGAAATGTAAATAAAAACAAAGTATTAAACCCGCGATCGAATTTTCCTTTATAATCGAATTTAATAAAACATCTCATTAGTTACAACCCTAATTAATAATTGTTTAATAATATTGTGCCCAAAGTAGGAATAAATTTTGATTATGTATTTAAGTCTACGCACAAATCAGAGTGTGGTTTGTTAATCAAAAAACTGTTTAACTTCTATTAAAATAATAATTTAACAAAATTCTTGTCGTTTGAACGTTCGATACTAATCGAGAGTAAAAATGTATTTTTCTGTTTAATTTAGAGAGATAAAACTACCGAGAAATATTTAAAAAATGCAAAAGTCTAATATGAAGTAAATGTACTTTTAAATAGATTGTAAAGACAATTAGAAATTTGACAATTAAAACTAGATTCAATTAATCCAGTTGTTATAAAATATATAAATTTCTGCAAAGATATATCTCTTCGGAGTCTCGATAATAATTATGCTTATTTGTTATTTTAAAGTAGAGTTGGTCAGAGTGTTTGGAGTTATACTTTATAAAGTTGAGGGTTTGACATTAGTTTAGGATTCACACATTCAAAGTTAACGTCTGACTTGGTATAGGATGCATGTTGAACGGCGAATTCTAACTGCGAAGCAGGACATATTGCAGAAACAGGGTCATAGGTAACGACTCGCTCGTGCATGCCGACATGGTTTCTCGTTCTCGGTCATCTTAGCCTTATTATCGAATTGCGTCTTTGATTCATTGCCATTGTTGAATGCAGAATAATTTATTGAATACTGCAGATGTCGTAGAAACTGTACAATAGAAAATACATAAATTCCATTATGAGAAACAGTATTTGAAAAGAGAATGAAATCAAAATCTGATTTCGGAGAAAAGTTTATTGAGAACAATATCACGTCATTTATGTATAATGCTTAAATATTTATTTTAATTATCGGATATATATATATATATATATATATATCAGTATAAAGTGCAAAAGTGACGTTTGATTTTATCGCCAATATAAATAACTAGAAGAGATCCTTTGCATAAGGATAAAAAGTTTTCAGCTACAGGAAGTGATGAAGTGACGCAATCGTTTTTTTATGAGTATCATTGATAACATCCATTCTTTTCACGCCGTTAGGCGGGATTAAGTTCAAGGAGAGTCAGCGGTATACGCATAAAGCTCTCGGGAAGAAAGTGCCACGATTACGTCGATTCTCTAATTAAGACGGCCATGCCGACGCGGCTGGAAAAGTGTCGGAGCGATAAAGTGTCGAGGCGCATCAGCGCGGAATAATCGATCGTCTCTCGCGCTTACTCGAGCCCGTCGGTAATTAATTACAGCGCGAACGGTAATTTACACCCCGCGGCAAATACATAAGCACACACCCCCACAATGCATACGCGGTGGGAAGGGGGAGGGTAGGTATACGTCTAAAACCATAAATTATTACGACGCGCTGCTTCGAGTTTAATCGTAAAATAAATAAATCGATAAATACATATATTGCGTTCTACGACGCGCCTCTCGCATCGTGCCGTACCCCGTATTTCGTTATTGTCGCAAAGTGTCTCCTCATTTCTGTCAGAAGGAACGCCGAGAGAATCTCACATTGAGATAGCGTACAAAGATCTATTTAGCGCCTCCCGCGGATTAAGAGAAATTGTAGAAGAATCGTTCTACGTCCCATAAACTTCAAGTGAACTCGTTTTCGCGATTAATCCTACCCGAAGGATTAAAGTTTAACAAGGGTTAACGACCCCCGCGTGACGAGGTCGAGGACGAGGATCCGCTTGTCGTCCTTCGCGAGTTAAAGTGCACTTATTGACCGCTCTTACAAGCAATCCGACCACGTCACCCTAGGTAATCCCCGATCCGCTATACGCGGAGTACATTCCGTGTACAAGCTGCGATCCTCCTGGAAGGATCTCCGAATCTCCGACGACCTGTCCTCTTAGCGTCATCCTCGCTGGAGAGAGATTAGTCGAGGAGTTTTCGTGTGGAAAAAAAATGAGAGAGCTTGAGAATCTTCGAGGCGGGTAGAGAGAAGGAAGAACAGACGTAAAAGAAGAAATTCTCCGATCGTAATCGCCACTTCGTGCCGTTTTCGTCCTCCCCGACTACCATCGTTCCTCTTCAACTATCGTTCTTTCCTTTGCCCACCCGTGTCAGCCTGATCTCCGAAGCGTCGTAAAAATAGACACCTGGAGAACATATCCGGGGTGACACTCGTTAAACGCGGGAAGGACTTCGGCAGGAGATCGGCTTCGGGAGAAGATCCATCCGAGAAGAAGGAAGAGAAAGATAACAAACGATAGCGCACGAACGAACGATCGTAAAGTCGCCTTCTTCTTCCTGCTGATGCCTCCGTATATCGCGAAAGATGGAAGACGTAGGAGAACGAGTCACCCAAGTTGGCAATCGAGATCTCGTCACCTCGCGGATGCGTCATTCGCGACAACGTGACTTTTTCGCATCGCCGATTAAACGGGATTGCGGGACTGGATATACGCCGTAAACTTTTACAACGCATTCCCGGTAACGACACTCGAAATTTGACGGTCGTCGGAACAATGAACTCCAGTTGACTGTCTCTCGTAGAAATTTAAGCGATGGTTTCCGAGAAGTCTTTTTATATTGATTTAATAATAGGATCGAAAAAGTGCTGGGGATGCGCGTAAGTTAAAAATAATGTAGTTTCAATTAGAGCGTTCGATAAAATACATAATTATTCTTAAGTATTATAAGTGGACATCAGATCGATAAGAATAACATTTGCATAAAGATAATATTTTTATTTGCCAAATATTTATTAATACAAATAATAGCAAGAATTTTTTATTTTCGTTCGAAGCGGATCTTGATGTTTGATATTTATATGCAAATGTGCAAATACATTTTTCAGTTCTATAAACTGAGCGCTGATTGACTGGGGATGCGCGTTCCGTTTTCACGCTTACACACTAAACACCAGTTCATCCTTGTTATCTATCAAATATTAAATATAAAACACGAATAAATGATGCTTACAAGCACTGTGAGCGCAAAACGGATCTTTTTATAAGACATATAATTATTAAAGACTGTCGTTCATAATAATGCTTGAAACTAAATAAATAATTTTTGCGATAACTCGATATTAATTAAGACAAAATTCGTAAAAAAGGCAATAGGAGTCAACCTCTAGTTGTTAAAATTTCGAGAATTTATTACATTAAAAATATCATATAACTTCGTACTCCTGTTTAAGTGTGATCTTCAGTAATTCAACATTAATAAGTACAGCAAAAATTACACTGTTATATGATATTTTTAATAAATTCTCGAAATTTTAACAACTGGAGGTTGACTCCTATTGCCTTTCTTACGAATTTTGTCTTATCGGTTGAGATTTAAGGGGTTTATAACTCATTTAGTTATTATTTTATTATTATTTCGATATTAATTTTTATCTTTTTCTCCACTCTTAACAACACTGATGATCCGAGTATGCGAGATATTAAATTCTAAACAATACTCTCACGTGAATTCAACTGAAACTTTCACGTCGAAAATATATTTTCATATGAAAATTATGCTAGTGATTTTATGTAGACGACCATACGCATCAAATACACATTCAACGCAAATCTCAGTAAACTTTATCGGAATTTATTCATCGTACCTGAAGTTAATAACATCTACATAAACTGTGGCCACATGCAAAATTATTAATGTTGTATTAAAAATACGATATAAAAACATAAATTTGTGCAATTGAAAGAAAGAAGATGGGAAAAAAATATTATAGATTATTTTGTCTCCCGGGGGATGTTACGTCGCACAGAAAAGATATTAAAAATGCGATGTTTTTTAAAAGTGCTAAATATTGATCTTTCCGGTTGCAGCTCTGAAAACCTTCGTCGGTGAGACGCTGGAACTGACGGGAGTGCTTCGGCAAGAGATGGGCACGTATCTCTGCATAGCCAGCAACAATGTGCCACCGACGGTCAGCAAGCGTTACTCCGTCGATGTTCACTGTAGGTATCACGCCGCGATGCGGACGTTAATTAGCCGTTGCCTCGTCGTCGTCGCGTTGAATACATTACCAGGGCAGAATGCCCGAACATTATACCAGTCATGTTCTCACGATTGTCGAGCAACGGATATAGGCGCCGTCAATCACGCACATTAATGAAATGTATTATGAAAGCTTCAATTTCTCGAAATAAAAAAACAATATGTTATTTATAGAAGATAAAGCATCATAATTGAATGATAATTAATTACAAAGAAATGCGATTGTCTGAAAAGTTATAGATTTTTACTTTAAAAGTTATTATATTGAAGGATTCCCCTGGATCCTTCCTTGCGTGTTATACTGCATAATTACTCGCTGTCTTTCATAAGTTCACGTATGACAAGACGGATAAAAGATGAGAGCGTTAATTAATTGTTTAATTAAACCGGGTATATAATGATTATAATGCTGTTAAGACAATATGTGCTTGGAACAATGTTGTATCGAAACATTACACTTCTATAATGCATCTTCCAAATTTGAACTAATTATGAGATTTTTTATAATTATACCTATTAATTCAAAATTTATTCACAGATTTTTAAAATTGTATAATATTCTCATATTATATATAGGTATAATTCGATTTTTTTACTGTCAAATTTTATAATTGTAGATAATTTGTATAATTCGTATACCATGATGAAAAAATTTTTTAGTCTTTTTTACATAATTCTTCAGAATTTTTATATAAATTTGGTAACTTTTAGAAAATTTTTTAGATTTTTTTATATGATTTGGAATACTTTGCAGAAATGCTGAGAAATATATTATCTATATTTTTTTTAGAATTCTTTGTATATGTAGATTCTGAAATGTGTTAACATTTTTTTATTTTATACAAATTTTTTCCGATGAAAATTTATAAAATCTCAAGTAATTTAAGATATTTAAAACACTTTATAAATTTAAAATGTAAAAAATTCTTAAAAGTATTACGAGATATTATGAAACTTTTTTTTATCGGGAATAAATCTTTAATCATGAATTTTAAAGGTGGTGCAGCGTTTTCGTTTCAATTATGTCGAGCTCTCTTTTGTAAATGTACTTTATTATAATGTACTTTAATTACTAGTGAGAATTATATCGATTATTAATGCTTCTTCAATATCGGTGGTAAAACTATCATCTGGCTTCTGTACGGCGCTGTGGTTAGGAATATACCGATAGAGATTTTCAATAGGAAATGAGGTTGAGTTAAACTTTAAAACCTTTTTCGATATCTATATTACCTCAATTTCCCCATTCAAAAACTTTTCCCCTAGAACTATCGCACAACTTTGTTAATATTGAACAATACGAAAAAAACCTCTATCATTAGTATAGTATAACAAATATTTTTTCAATTTTTTTATAATCAACACTGATCGTAATTTAAAATATTTTTATATTTTTATTTCGATGTTGTTACACATTTTTATGTATTTTTTTTTAAATGTCTCATACAATAACGCAAAATTTGTTTTAATATTAAGCAATCCAACGTTTCATCACTGGAAGACAACGTTGTTGCGAAAAGTATGCCAATAACATTCTTCTGGGAGAAACAATAGAATTACCGGGAATGCGCGCATTGTTCGCAACGTTATACGCCTCGCGTATCGGGAGTCTAAAAAATCACCGTGCAATTTGGTTAACGGCATTCGCAAATGAAAACTTTATCAACCCCCGAAGTTCACCCGCGAAGGGCGTTTTTCTCGCGCGTGAAACTTCCGGCCGCGCGCTACTGCAAAATTAACCGGCGGGCTTGACGATTTATCCACGTCGTCGCGGGTCGTGTAAATATTTGAGCGCAAAGGGTTTCGCATTAATTCGCTGCTTACGAAATGTAATATTAACCCACCGTTGGCTGCCGTGCACAAAGTGCGACAGAACCAGTTAATTCTTGAATGAGAAGCACGCGGTCTCCTTTGGGATTCCAAACGTATTTTTCACTCTATTTTTTTATTCCATCTATTTTGGTCTTCTGTCTGACCTCATTTTGCTCACCTCTAAATAACGCGTAAAATTTTTTTGCCTTCATAATTCTATTTTAATTAAGCAAGTAATAATTTAAGATAATCTTCGTAATCTTATCAGAACAGGAAATGTTGCATTAAAAAAAAATATGAAGATTTATACAAGCACAACTGAAAATGTGCAGAATGAACGAGACGTACTTACTCATTGTTATTTTAATTTTTATTTCGGATGTAATATTAATAATGTATAATGTTTTTTGTTAAGCGCAAAATATTTGCTCAAGAAGCAAACAACTAAAAAAAGACGACGGGGTATCGTGCTATTCTCTATCGATGTCAGAGACTACACTATTATTCCTTAGTTGCGATAATTTAATGATCGGTTGTTTCAGTTTCACCTCTTATTAAAGTGACAAATCAATTAGTGGCCGCGCCGATTAATAGCGACGTCGTGCTGCAATGTTACGTCGAAGCGTCGCCGCATGCTATGAATACTTGGTACAGAGATGCAGGTGAGAGACAGAATATTTCATATGATCTACTTTTCGTACAATCTGCTATTTCCATAAAGCGTGAATTATCTATACAATTTGGAGAGGTAAATACTATCTAATGTGAAATCTGTTTTCGGAAACGTCGAATTACAAATACTTTTGGATTCGTAAAAAATTGCCGAAAAAGTAGCTGTCTCGCGAATTAAATTAAGTCCATCCAAGAATTTGTTAAAATTTGAATTTGATAATCAGACACTCTATAATTTGTATTATCTCACATTACACTAACAGATTTGCACTCTTGATTAACCATAGAATGGCTGCAATCAGTTTCTAAAGCGGAAACTCCAACGTACCATAATAATATTGATTGCAAGTCAGAATTGCGTTAGATTGAAAATCTGTGCATCCACGCATGTATATATACACACACATACACACATTTCACGCGATTGTATTATAGTTTTGTCGCGTCACGAAGAGACTTTTTGCACTAGACGCGTTAATCAAATATGTAAATTCGTGAATTGCTCGTAAACGCGCTGCCGCTCCGAAAAAAAGCTCCATAAATTTCCCGTCAAAATCAATGCGTTTGAAAATTTTTGATTAACGACGACAGTTTCTCGCGGATGATTTCAAAGCGTTACTTTATGCTGCGCAATAAACGATACGCAAATATTGAAAAATACATATGAGAATAATTGATACAGTTGTATAGCAAAAATTGAGTCATTTATATCGCTCTGATTGGAAAACCATAAAAGTGTTGTTTGTAAGCTACACATTTCTCTTGCAGTTATTGACTCGAGTGTGGGTACGAATATGTTTTTCATCTTGTTTATTTGAGTCTTTATTTTTTTTTTGCAAAAATCTTTATTGCTCCCCGGTGTACTAGTAGTAAGAACTTACTTTACCAAACGTTAGCTGTCTTTGATGTTAAAGTAAACATTTCATTTTCAAGTATTAAAGCGTACTTGGAAACATACTGGAACGTAGTTTGAACGTTTAATAAACTAATCGTGCGCACTGTTTTAAAGTTAAAATTTTAAAGTTAAATAATTGTCTGTTATTCAACACGTTTTAAATGAGCAGTATTTTACTGGATCGTACCAGCCTATATTGCACGATTGTATTTTTGATCGCTTTTGTGGGGCAGAAATTGAATTCCGCGGAGAACGTTTCTGCTGCACATGAAAGAGCTGCGCAATTAAAAACAGCGCAATATTTCCATTCGCTTTCTATTTAGGCGAGAAACTGCTGCCCAGTGACAAATACGTAATGACGGAGCAACCGTTGAACGAGTATTCCTGGCAAATGAATCTCACTGTCAATTCTCTGGAAAAACGGGACTTTGGTGGATACGTGTGCTCGTCCGTCAACGCGCTCGGGAAGTACGACGGCGTAGTTCGGTTGCAAGGTACAAAGAATTCTCTGATATTGTCTAAAATTGTATTTTGTCCGCTCCTATCTTCTCTAATATCTCATTTCCGATTATGAAACGAGTGATATATCCTGCGATATGTTTGACAGTATTTAAAAATAATATCGGTCTTTTTATTTGCAATTTTCACGGGTGTGATGTTAGAAGAACTTCAGAATTTTCTGTGTTACTTTTCATCAATAAATTAATAAGCTTTATCAGTATAAATTCTAAAAACTCCTATTTTTTTACATTAGCGTTATTTAATATAATTCTCTCAGCGTTATTATCTTGCGGCATATTGCGCAGTATACCACAATGTTTTATCATTTCCTGTTTAGAACTACACCTTTCTGCAAAGACGACACCGACGACTCTCATGAAGAACACGGATATTAGGCAGCGTAAGAAGCCAGTAGTGAAGGGTAAAAAAAAGAACAACAGCAGCGGCAGGCGAGGACACGCAGGCGGCTTCGAGGAAGGTGATTCCGTCAACAGCGATGATGATTTCGGTACCACGCAGATTATGACCGGTAGCACTCAAGAGGGCCAAAGAACGGACAGGCCCGTCGTGCCTTCCTTACCGCCACCGCCTTGGGTCACCGTAAATGCCGCGAATCTCAGGCATCCCTCGGTGTCCGCGATTTTGCTTTTGCTTCTTCTGCCGACCACCTTGTAAGACGATGGCAAAGAGCTTCAGAAATAAACGGTGATTATGAGAGAAACTGCGATTATAAAGATCCACGAGTCGGACCGAAGAACAATAAATTTAAAAGATCTCGATCCTGCACGACACAGGTAGAAGAATTAACATTTGATCAATTATAACGTTGATTTAAAGTTTCAAGCACTGACTTCTTGAAATTTTTTAAATTAACACACGTTTGGAATTATTGTGAATTTTTTAAAATAATTTTTTTATGCTTTTATTGTTTATATTATTAAATTTATATTTAACTGTAAACTTATCTGAAAATTTTAAATACAATTACATAATTTTTTTATTTTATATTAACGTGACCATATTTCTTTTTCTTCTACAATAAAGTCAATCTTAAAATATTCAATGTTACACAACTACCTTGTAGGAAACGATTATCTCCGCTGTTAATAATGGCGAAAGTTTTCTCTCAAAGCTTGTCAGAATATATTTAAAGAGGGTAATCGTTATAAAGAAATCTCTGAATATTACAGACTTCTGCTTTAATCATTATTTGATGTACTTTACATTTTTTGCGATGTCAAAATGCTTTCTCGGATTACGTGCTTCGCTCCAAGTATTGATCGCGAAATCCAATATCTTTGAAGAGTAGAAAACCAATCTATTTAAGGAGAGAAAAGCCTGATTCCAACGGAATCTGACATCGACTGCCTGGTCATTATCTTCATTACTCTCTATCATTTATTATATATAATTCCTCCCTGGCAGCTTTCATTTTTTTAATCATGACTTTAAAGTAAACATTAAATTTATCGTGCGATTGCACTCTAGAAATCTATCTGTAAAATTATAATTTACGAAAATTTTAAGAAAGTTTTTAAGATATTGAAAATATATAAAGCATATTTTTACTAAAGAACAGGGTAAGTCATTTGTTTCTTCTCAGTTAAGTCATTGCAATATTTAACTTGTTGTTCATAAGAGAATTAATATTTCACGTATCGTCGGACATCATTTGCATACGAAACTATTATAAATTCAGGATAGAGATTAATGAATGAACTTAGGAAGGCAAGCAAAAGGGTCAGTTAGGGACACCTCGTGGATCTTCATTAGTCGCCTAAAAGTAACGCAAAGGGACGCGCCGTGCGTACGCGACAATCCTATCTGGGTAGGTCAGTCCCTCTGGCGATGATTGTAAATATAAATGAAGGTCGAGTAAATTCGGTCAAAATGTACAGAGAAAAAAATGACTCTGCTTCCGAGTTATTTAGATCTTACGACAGTGCTTCTAAAATTTTGCAAATAAAAATCCTTTGAAATACACTAACGTCTTTATTGAAAAACTTTATATTAAGTAAATGCAGGAAAATACAGTTTTATAAAAATTGTATGAAATCAAAGACTCTTGTGTTCTATTATATTTCAAATTTTTATTCAATCCGTTATCACAATTTAAACGATTATAAATTGGCGAGTTCAATTTTTCTTTAAAAATATTTCTGTAGCACTGTTTGAGGATTTGAGACTCGTGATGGGAATAGAGTCGAGAGGATGAAGCGAAGTCATGCTGAAGAAAGAAGAAAAAAAGAAATATAGGTCTTCCCCTTATTCGATATAACAAGGATATATTTCTAGATGCGATCGGATGTAGTCACTGCTGCGACCAAAAAGACTCCGTCGAAACTTTCGACAGGGTCTCTGTAAATATACGCGACACGATGTCAACACGTGAGTTAGAGAGGTTTTTCCTCTCTCTCTTTCTCTTTTTCTCTCGTTTAGACGTAACCGGCGATTAATCGGACTGTAGATAAAATACAGGTCAAACAAGTTCGTGCATCGCTCGATCGACACGGCGAACACGGAAAAAGGAGATAACATCGGGGTGCGAATGTGCCGGAACTGCGAGATGAGTTCTCTGTGCCGACATCCTGCATGCTGCAGAGTTCGTATAGATCTCGTCGTGGCTATTGAATTTAACTGTTCAACAGACCTTGCAAAAAGCCGAAGCAAGAGGCAAACAAATCTGTAGATCGAAATAGACTGATCGAAGAATAACACGTCTTGTTTTTTTAACGCTATTTATCGGAAAACTGTTTTGCATCAGCTGTTTTATGAGAGACGTTTTTTATCGCGCAGAAGAAACACGAAATTTACGCGATGCACGAACTTTCGATTCGACGTTAAGAGTTCTCGCAAATTAATGTTTGTATTTTTACCGCTTAGAGTTGAAGTACATGGAATAAATACATATTTCAAAATATAAGTTATTCCTTTTACTTCGTATATATACGTGCGAACGTTAACAATTGAAACATTTATATAAAAATTAAAAAGATTTTACATTTTATTTTTAACAAATGTCATATAATCTTTACTTTATATATTACATCTTCTCTTTATATTATATCCATATTAATAGCAAAGAATCTACTTATAGATATATACATATAGACAGCCAAAATTCATGAGCTTTTCTATAATTGAGCGGTCCGAAATGCGATAACGTGGGCTAATTGATCCTGATGAGCTCTATGGAGCTTCTGTGAATTATTCTGTATATACATAATTTCTAACATTCGCTGTTCAAAAATAAATCACTGTGTGCTGTTATTGTTGCTGTTGATAATTGCAAGTGTATCGATATAAAATACAGAGGATCGATAAGATACGAAGTTTTGTCAAAGAAAATTAAATTTATTCGAGATTCGCGTGCGCGCTCAGGCTCCTGATCCCCGTTTCGCTGGCGACCGTTTGCGGCCCCGTTTCGTCTTCCATAATACTTTTTTATCTTTCCATGAGCATCTGTCGCAACCAGGACACTGGACAGGCTAAATGTGCGCTCGACTATCGCAAATTGGCGTGGCTTAATTCGGTCGGTGCACTTTTACGATTAGATGAGCCGACGTATACTGTAGTCCGAACGCAGAGCGGAGGGCACGACAATAAATACGGTATAGTGAAGTCTCGTCAGATCGGACTTTCGTTTAGCTTAAAAGCTCGCTAGAAAATGCCGGCAGTTTAATATTGCTTTCCCGTTATTCTTTCAGGAAATATTCCACTGTGAGATTTATCGCAAGATTCGTCATATTGATTTAATTGCGCTTAAATATGCGGTTATTACTATCAATTATTCAACTGAAATTCGTAAGCGTTAAATAAATTAATGTAATGAAAACGTCGACACGTTGTATTATTATGTATAAAATATATTTTTTTAATGTTTATTTGCATTAATGCCTTCATTGTAAAATTCAAAGGATCGATCCTGTAAATAATATATTATTGTATTTAAATATATTATATACTTACAATTAGTGATAATACACATTGCAATAATGCAAGGCACTTTACAAAAATCCGGCGAGTTTTTAAGCACATCACAGATTTGCTTGACGCACTTCATATATAATATAAAATATGCAAGGTATATAAAAAATACATTGTGCACATATATTTCTGTAGCTACAGCGTACTCGATGAAGTGAAAAATTTGATTGAATTAAATTTGAAATTAATTAAAGAATATGAAACTTTATATTATCTATTTTTGTCCTTAAATTTTGCTTTATGAAATTACTAGAAAAAAGTATTAGCGCAAATAATATTTTTTTCATTTATGATAATATAATAAGTGTAAAAACGTGCATTTTTTATGTACTCTGTATATTGCAATATATACATAATGTACATTTTTTCATATACGTAATATATAAAGTCCCATTAGGCAAAATTTATTGAATATCCTTTTATTATAAGATACGCTGTTACAAGAACGCAGCAAAAATTCATCGGCGTTAAATATAAAAATAAACAAAAATACATATACACGGCAACGAGACATATGAATCATATAGGACCACGTTTAAAAAATGTATGTACATACTCTCGTATTACATATTGACAAATACATATATGTAAATAACACAGAAGCTGTGTAATGGACGTTCGGATTTTCGAGGTAAGCGTTTAGGATTCGTTCGATTCGGTGTATCCTCGAACGAGACTAGATTTTGTAATAATATATATATATATATATATAAGTGTATCCACGTACAGTTACTTATACATACTTTAGATGTAAGTAAGTGTGAATCTTACTCGTTCGTTAGAAGTTCAGACAACGAAAGTCCGAGCGGATGCTTTCAACGAGCTGCTAAATTTTTGTGAAACGTCGACTTCGCAGGAGAGAGATCAGCAATCAGAGTCCTCATCTCTTGAATATAAATTTATTAAATATTGGAAAAGTGTAATTTTTCAAAAAGTTTATTATATAATCCTAAATTTAAGCTTTCTACCACAAGAAAATGTTTAAAATTAAACATTTTATATTTTTAAGACTGCAGTCACAAAGACATAAAATATCTTTTAATTCATATTTAGTTAAATTTTACTTAGCTTTATTTAAATGTTTTTTATACTTTACGTCTGTTAAACTTTCTCTGCATTTAACATAGTTTATATCTGTAATATTTCATATGTTTACATATACTTATTATATATTTGTTATATATATATATATATATATATTTATTTATTTATTATACATATTTTATATATTTACATTTTTTCTTTATCTTCGTTTCCACAGCTTTTTTATATGAAATTGAACATAGTTGGCACATGACAACAGATTGCTGATCTTTGCCTTCATATCCATCACAGCAGTCAGATTGTTAATCATTAATGAATTCTACGGATGAATTGAGGGAGTCGCGCAGTCCTAAGGCTACAAATACGCAAAATTTGAAATAAAAATATCATACCTTCATATTAAATTTTTTAACAGAAAAAGCGAATATCAATCGCGAATGTTTTTGTTTGAAACTCTTGAAAAAACCGAAGGTCAAACTGTCGATCAGCGCAATCCTTTTCTGATTTTCGGCGAACGAAGTACTTATAACAAGATTGTTTGTAATTGTTAATGATGCGTTAGTTAAATAGAAGTCTACCCAGACAGCACAGAATATTTATGATAAATATTTATTAATATTCAATTTTTTAAATGTTGCATAAATATTACATACATATTTTATATAAAGCTTTATTTGAAATATTATTAAAATATAGACTAAATATTTCATGTAATACTTATGGTAAATATAAATAAATATTTCTAATAAGTATTTTTTACTTGAATTATAATATCGCATTAAGTATTTTCATAGCATTTATTATAACATTTACAATAAATATTTCATAATATTTATAATAAATGTTTATAATCTGTGCAATCCAAGGCCACAAAAATATTTACAAAATATTTAAAATAAATCTTATAAATATTTATAAATATTTTGTAAATATTTTATAAATATTGTGTGCTGTCTGGGTATGAGCATTGATAGAAAAGTGAATTAAGAGAGCTTGTTTTTGAGGGAATCAACATCTGAATGGTCAGTATCCTTCAATGTCTATTTAATGTAACGATTGCAGTCGCACAATACGAAATTACAGCAAACAATACGAATTACAACAATCCTAACGGGATTTGAACATGACCGAATTACAAGTTTGAATTAAAAGTTTGAGAGTGCTTAAACTTTGGTCGGAATCGTGTAATTGAATGTCACGTGAAAATAATGCGATACTAAAGAGAAAACGCACAATTGTTTATAACGAAAATCAAAATTTACACATTATACATTGATACGGTGAAAGGTATCACAAAATGTAAACGTCAAACGCATATATAAATGTATCGTGAGGGAGGGAATGCTGTTTACAATTAAATGTAAACTGATTAATTAGAGTCATATAAATAATCATTTTTCATATTATTCACTTTTTGATACTTTACAAACAGCATTGCCGTACAGATAGACCTTATAAAAACTTCATTAAAAAAAACTTTCGATATCTGTTTATATATCTCGGAATTTATTTCCTTTTCTCAATTTAACGAGAGTTAAAAGTAGTGACTGTTGTGACTAAATTTAATGCTGTTGTAACTGAGTTTAATACCGATCTATAATTGCTACCACGATTATGCGCTGTGGCTTATATATTTGCGAAAATTAAGCTGTCATGAAATTTTTTAACAATTTAATTAGAAAATTTAGTTGAAGGAAGCTGTAATCCCTGCAACATTAAAGAAAAATTCAGTGCGATGAGTTTCAGGCAATGAGGTCATACACAGCAATAATAGTAAATAACTTGTGTCTGCATCATTATCCGTAAATGCGACATCGTTTTGTCGTACCTTTTGTAAATTAAAACTGTGAATACATTGCCTTCGACGGAATAAAGAACAATGGGAGTAATAACTAGTATACAATTCGAAACAAGATTTACCGCGACTACCCATAGAACGAATCATAGGGAATGAGCATGATGTACGATACTATTAACTTCAGACAATAAAATGTTATTATCGATGTTACCTTATTATTTGTACTTGATATGTTTCTTCTACAGCACCTTTTACAGCATAAAGCTTAACAGATTCGACTATTAAATAAATATAAATTCTATCGTTGTACAAGGATTTTTGGAAGGTAATTGATAACTAAGTATTACATGCGAGTATTGTATAAATAAATTTGTGCACATTCTTTTATTTCACTTTTAACATAAATATTATTCTGCACTTTCATTTTGTTTTGTCACATTTGCTACACGTCTACGCTTAGTAGCCTTCGTTCGTTCCAAGCTTTCATTCTTCTCTTTTTCAAGAATCTCTGTCAATTTTGCAAGCTGACCCTCATAGTTAACTCCATTTGCAATGGCATGCAAATTCATTTGTTCAATGTTGGGCACGGCTTTATGTGCACCACTTAACATTTGCTTGAATATCCCGACCTGATTTGCTGTGAGTATGGACACCGCAGTTCCCGGTTTTCCAGCACGTCCGGTTCTACCAGCTCTATGTATGTAACCCTTGATGTGCTTCGGGAGATCATAAGATACAACTAACTGCACATTCAGAATGTCCAAGCCTCTAGCCAGCGCGTCCGAGCTTATTAATCTAAAAAAATAATCAACATTAATTAAATTATATAAAGACTAAAATGTAAGGAGTTAGCGCGGTAATCGTTGCGCAAGTATAATGAAAATGTTTATATATCCATTTTTAATATAAAATATAACAGTATATAAAATTGATATCAAATTTCATCAAAAAAATTTTGAACTTTCATCATATATCTGTGACATTCTCATTTTTATTATAACTTCACTTTATAAAAATTCCTTATATCTTGTTTCCTTCTGGCCTGTAAACTGGGATAAAGCTAAGGAACCTCATTGTGATGTTAGATGGTTGGCGCACCATAGTTGATGCACTATTTGTACTAAATTAGAATTATATTGATATGACGTTGAGAATGACTTGAAGTAAGTCGAAACGCGTACTGATTTTATACCAACTTTTTATATTGTTATACTTTACATTAAAAATGGACATATAAACATTTCCATTATTATACTTGCGCAACGATTACCGCGCTGACTTCTACTTCCCCTTACATTTTAGTCTTTATATTGTTAAATATCAAGGAGTCTTTCGACATTAACTGTTATTCTTATTAATTAAATTATTGAAGCTAAACAATTTTTTTCCTTTTTTGCTTTAGGATAATTGTCCCAATTATTATGTCTGTCCCTATTAGTGTGCTTTTGTATTTCGATAAGTCATAAAGAAAACTAGTACGAATAAATAAGAAAAAAAATTTTTTTTGTTAAGTTAAATTATTAATGCATACGATACCAAAGATAATATTTTATTTTTTGAATATTAAAGTATTTTAAATATTTTTCGAAAGATATGTGAGGAGTTTATGTGAATCTAGTAATACGTACCGCAAGATTTTAAACTTGTCCCTATTAATGTGCCCTGTATTGGAACTGAGAACGTTGTATTATGAGTGTACATTGAAATAAATATATAATTGAAATAATGATTTATGTAATATTAACTTAAACAATTAGCTTAAATTTATTATCTGTTTTAGTAACTACATGTTAAAATGAGTCAAATGTGGATAGGCACACAAATTGGGGGTACATTAATAGGGCCATCGCCGCTTGGAGGATTCACTAATAGGAACAAAAACATGTTTTTTATTTTTGTCAAAAATATTATAAAGTTTAACATTTTTTAGATTAAAGAAATATTATAAGAAAAAGAAGTAGTCGAAAACCCGAGATATTGATTGCAAGCAGATAAAATTAAAGCTACAATATTTAATAATTAATTCAGTAATAAGAAAATTGGTTAAAAGGCACATTAGTAGGGACAATTATCCTAGATACAAAATATAATTTATTTTATTATCTTGTCCTTTTAGCATAATTAGAATAATAAAATATTCATTTCTAAGACAGACATTTTTTATGTAAAACGAATTATTTTACTTTAGTAAAGTACAAAACTTACACATGTATCTCTCCGTTTGCGAATTTGCCCAAGATCCTCTCACGTTGCTTTGACGCGAGCTGGGCGGATAATTCTCCCACTGTGACATTCCGTTCTGACAAAAGTAACTGCATCAAAAGCGCCAGTCTGTGCGCGTGTTGTCCGGAATTTGTGAAAACGAGAGTCTTAGGAATGATATCGTGCCTCGTCAACAATTGATACAAGACAATTGGTTTGTAGCTAGGGGAACATTCCACCGCGAGTTCCGTCAATTCTCCTGGACTCGTGTAACGTCCAACAAAGTCACCCACGACCTCATCTAAATTTATATCAGTATCTTTGTCGGTTACTACAGTTGTGAACAATTTTGGCTGGAAAAGGCCCAGTTGACTCAATTTTTCAGGATCTTGCGACAAGGTTGCGCTAAATAATAGCTTTTGAGCTGGTATAACTTTGCTGTTAAAAAAATAAGTCAGAATAACTTCTCACATAATATACTTAGGATAATCGCCAAAATAAAAATTATTCCTTATATACATTATATATTATCAGAAAATATATTGTTTAATAATAATTTCTGTTAAACAATTCTATTTAAAAATTACCTTGAACGCATATTTCCAAGCGTCAAAACAGGAGGCCGAGAATGAGGTTCAGGTAAATACTGTAGCCATTCTGTTGCGCGATCGGCTTCATCAATGACGAGAAATCTTAAGAAATCCAAGGAAAATCCAGGAGTCTTTAATATATGATCTAATAAGCGACCAGATGTCGCGATTACTATGTCCACTTTGGATAAGTATTTTCCCCTTTCAGCTTTAAAAATAATTTTATTAAATTATGTATTTATATCAATTTATATATAATTCATTAAGTATTAAATACATACTTTTTTTAATTATACTTTTTTGCTCTTGCTCAAATGAAGATGCACCCGAAAGTAAGCCCACCTTCAGATCTGTGTGAGAAGTGTAAGTGACCATTACTTTATGAATCTGTGCAGCTAGTTCTTGTACTGGCAAGACTACCAAGCAACGAATTTTTGGTACGAATCGTGTTTGTAATTCTTGTACAATTGGTAACACATAAGCCAGAGTTTTGCCTATAAAATTATATAAAATTACTTAATACAAAATAATATTAAAGTATATACTACTTTTAATCAGTAATTAATAATTCCATAATTATTATCATTGTTGTTGCAAATATTTACCACTGCCTGTAGGAGCAGATACACAAGTGTCTTTCGGCCAGAATCCCATTTTTCTATCCATGTTACACTTGTGTAACCATTTTATTATATTAGATTGGACTGGAAATAATTTAATAATACCATTGGCTCTTAAAACTTCTATCAATTTTGCCTCCAAAACTGATTCTAATTCTTCCAATGGAGGCCCACTATTTAAATCAGCAGATATAATTTCAGGGTGTGCCAACCAATCTGGTAATACTCTCTTCACTTCACGCCGCTTTTTTCGAGATTTTGCGCCTAATATTATAAAATTGCTCTGCGACGATATTTCCTTGTTTGTAGTATCTTTATCATCATTATTTTCCTCTGCTAAATCCTTATCTTTTTCTTCTAAATCTATATTATTGTCTGTTGCAACAGAATCAAGTTTATCTTCAATATCTTTCTTCTTCTTCTTCTTCTTCTTTGTTGATACTTTGGCTGTTTCTATTGTTTGTTCATTAATTTTTTCATTGCCAATGATTTTGTCCTCAATATGTAAGTCATTAGTTTTCTCTGCTTCAAGCAATTTCTTCTTTTTCTTTTTCTTTGGAGGTTCCTCCAAATTGTTTTCATCCTCGTTTAATGTGGATTTATTACTTGCTGCTGCCCTTTGTCTTTTACGCTCTTCTATTTTCTTCAGCAGTTCGGAAAAATGATTTGTTTTATTTTCAACTTCCTTCTTGCTTTCACCTTCATATCTGTATACAATATACATATTCTACATTAAATATATATAATATACATATTCTATCGCATAAATAAAATTAATGAATAATAATTTTCATACGAGATTATTACATATTATATCTTATGCAATATGATCGTTTGACAAGATTTATATTTCTTACCTGTTTATAACAAATAAGCTCATCTTTCCTAAATAATTTATCACATATGCGATACACTGTAAAGTGAACAATAAAATCTTATAGCATAATTACATTTGAAAATTACTGGCATTTATTTTATATGTTAACAACATACATTAACATTTTAATAATAACATTCAGTCAATAATTATTATATTTGTGTATTTAATATCTTCGAAATAAAAGTGTTCTTCAGTCAATAATTAATAACAATAAGCTGAGAAATCAATAATCGCGAATAAACTTACAAACACTCCAAATCGTTTCAAAGCTACACGTGAATTTTTTATAGGTTAGGATTGTATTATACTGCTATGTCTTCGTGGCAAATCGAGGCACTTTCTCACTCCGTCGATAAAGTAGTAATATTACAATTATAATTATAATTGTAAATAATAATTGTAAATAATAATTAACAACTGTATTAATTGTACATACATTGTAAAAATATTCTTACAAATTTGCTTACTAATTATACGGCATTGATAATAGTCCGCAATTGACCCAATTGATGATTTAATTAACATCAATTAAGTATATATCTAGTCAAATGAAATTCTAAAGATAATTTTATTGCTATGTGCAGTTAAACTTATTCAAAGAAAGTCATACTATTTATTTGAACATTTAAGAAAAATTTTATAGTCATTAATTTATTATTATTTATTTTTAAATATAGAGAGCATCGGTGTAAAAAAATTAATCGATAAAAAGACATTTTCTTCTGATCGCAAATTATAACATTTTGCAAAACTCAATATACTGCAGTTACTTGATCGATTTAAACGTAAAAATTCTCGAGTAGATATACTGGGTGGTATGCCGAGCGGTATAAATATGTAATTATAATATTCAACGGCTTTTGTCAATCCTCTTGCAAGTCCCGTTTATCAAAAAAAATCTCGTTATCGAGTTTGCAGGTCGGCAATAGATCGCTGGGGCAAAAGTCGCGCGCATGCATTCAAATGCGTCTCGAATGAGATTATTTATTTATATCACAAGCAGAGACCCAGGTAGAACACTGTAATGTCGTAAGTCATAATTAAATCATAACGATCATCACGACGTTATTTATCACTTAAAAATAAACTTATATTATAGGTGACAAATAAGCTAGGTCATGATGATCCTTATATGATATATTAATTATAGGATCTTTGTTTCTTACTAATTATCGAACAAGGACAGGATGCTGGATGACTCGTGTCAATTTGTGTCTCTGCTGATAAGCTCCCTATTATAACACTTCCGTGTTCTACTGAGGATGATGAGGTTTGTATAATCAAAAATAAAAACAAAAAAAGGATTAATGAGAGTTTTTTCGCGGTAATTCGTGCGATATAGAAATTTATTGCAAATTACGATAAATCAGACTCGGCTTACTTTCGAGCCGTCTTCATTATATCTAACCAATACAATGTAGAGCAACTTCTATGGCTAATTTGTATAATCAGACGATCAGATTTATGGATGGTCGCGCCTCTTCGGCTCTTCCACGCGACGATCCCGCATACACGCTGCTTCCGTCGCCTGCCGTCGCCGCCGTTCCATATAAACGGCGTCGCGCGACAAGGTTGCAACGTTAAATAAACGACCGTCGTTCCCCGCATTCCGCGTCGCGGTCGACGACGTGACTCCTCTACGCCGCTCGTGCGATGGCGCATCAATAATAGCAATGCGCGGAATCGCGCTACGCCCGGCTACGCCTAAGCATTGTATGTACATAGATATGTTACATGAAACGTACGAATAAAGTCGTATTACATAAAATAAGACGCAATATGTAAAATTATGTTGTCATTTCTTGATTTATATAATGCATTGCGATAACATTTTTTAGTGTTTGCGCTGATCTGTAATTCTTTGAGAAGAAGAAGAGGAAGAAATAATAATGAACTGATTTGATACTGAATAATAATGTTTTTTCAAGGAATTAAATAGATATCGCGTGCTTTCATATATAATGCATGTATTTAAATGTAATAATATAGGTATTCAAATGGAACGTAGTATATTCGTAATTAAATTGTTACAAAATTAATATAATGGTGAATTCGATTACTCGCACTATATTATTGAATTATGACACATTTAAAAAAGACTGCTTTTATATAAAGTATCTAAATGCAGTAGCATAATGGCATAATACAAAACCAATTTTGACAATGAAATTAAACGCACGTGTATATTTTACCAGCTATAGAGAGCTGATTCTATTATAAATAATACGATTATTATTATAAAGTAATTAATCGTTTAAAATATTTATATGCCATTATGCTTTTATATTCAACTTTGCTAATTTTATGTATAACAGAGCACTAATCAAATATAATGCAGGTGACCGAATTCATTACCCAAGCAGAACAAGTTACGAAACGTCAAAATGACATTAAAATGAATCGGAAATAATTGAAAAATAACTTTTAATTATAATCATTTCGAAATCATTTTGACATCATTTTGATATCATAATAACTGTTGTTCTGATAAGCTTGCAAATTTTTTTCTACGCACAATTGTAGAAGATTCATGTTCATTTTTACCAATGAAGATCAACTTTAACTCGATTCAACTTACTCTTTTTTTTTCTAGTTTTAAAAATTAGCGAAAGATAAAAAGTACTTAAGTTGAACCGGGATTAGAGTTAATCCACATTAATGGAAACGGACATCAATACGTATTTAACCAGACGTGGCACGCGACTGTCGGTCGAACGGAGATTCGCGTACGCGCGCGCGCGCGCGCGCCGAAGTGCACGTCGCGAGTGTCGCAGGCAACTTCAGACGATTTGTGACAGCCGCGTTCGTGGTAGTCGACGACCATCGACGACGACGAGTGCGAGTATCCGGGGATCCACTTCCGCGTACGTCGCGAGGGACATCACCTCCACCGCCGAACGTTCGCGTTCGGTTCGTCTCGTAGACAATTGTCTTGTCAGGGTAAACGAGAACGGTGAGTCCTGTCGTTTGGTTAGAATTGTTAGAAAGCGCCGGATGGCCGCGACACCGGTGTTTACGAGTCGCGGATCTCTCGGGTGCAGAATGGAGATCCGTCATTCGTTTTCACGCGCGATCACTGTTTTCACGAAGTGTTTACACGCGAAACGCTCTGACAGCGCACGTCGAGAATGATTCCGTACGGCTTTTACCTTGAACCATCTCGCTTCAGTATCGGCGATACTTATTATATATTTACTTTGTTTTGTTTTCTACGTAACGTCATTTGATGTGTATACATACGCGATGCAAGTGTAACCAGACTCGTAATTCTGTTCCATGCTAGATTCTGCAACTCCTAACGATAATGTCGTTATCGTTATATTATTATAGTTACACGGATTTTTTACTACATATACTTGGCTGTGGTCAAAGTCTCGCTACAAATTCTTTGAAGCGTTTGATGGACCAATTAGAAGAAAGAATTTTACAAACTGACCAATTAAAAAATGCTCAAAGCATTTATAGCATCATTGACCCTGCCTCTTGTGCAATGATAATAACAAAACTGCTGTTAAGAGAAACAGAATCTATCCAGTTAACGCCAACTAAAAGTAATATAATGGATGCTTTCAGTTTTCATGCTGTAAGCATCAGTTGATCTTTGTTATTTATCAAATATTAAATAAAGACAAATTATGAGCTTATGCTGTAAGCAAGAAATGTATCCATGATCATGTTTGTACTCAACAATATAAATATAACACATAAAACTATGTACAGTTATGTTGTTGAATATATAATTATAACATTGGTATTGCGTTATTTTTAGTTGGTATTGACTGGATAACTGCTGCTGATTTTGATGGACCGTTGCTGCATCATTGTTGCAACAATGATCTACGATCACAAACGTTGACTCATAAAGCATCAATCAATTATATTTGTTTTTCTATGAAACATTGTATTTTCAGATTGAAAAATGGTGGTGCTTAGCAGCTTGCTGCCACCGCAGGAAGGAATACGCCATGAGGAGCCAAACACTACAGTATATATCAATGATAGAGAAGTAGGAAAGGGCACGTTCTATGTTACAGAGAGGTAGCCAGTTTATTTTAATTTATTATTACGAATAATCTGTAGATATTTTGTAGGCTCTAATTACGTATTCTTATTGGCAGTGTGCTTTCCTGGGTGGACAACGATACACAACAGGGATTTTCACTTGAATATCCTCACATTTCATTACACGCTATTTCACGAGATGAACAGGTTCATCCAAGACAATGTTTATACATTATGGTCGATGCCAAAGTAGATTTACCAGGTACATCATTTGAGAAATATAAAGAATATTTGTTGAAAACGACTTAATTTTTATGGACTTTTTGATTGACTTTGAATTCTAATTCATGTTAATATTTTTGTATAATTCAAAGATTTTTCTGATAAGCTTAATGTATAATTTTATTTGTGCAGATATGCCATTACCGTTAGCATCTGAAAATGGTTCAGAAAATGAAGACGACAATGCGGATCCTCCAATTACGGAAATGCAGTTTGCGCCAGATAATACAAATAATTTAGATTTAATGTTTCAAGCAATGAGTGCATGCCAGGCACTTCATCCTGATCCACAGGACAGTTTCTCTGACGGTAAGTAATTAGAAATGAGAGATAATGGTCTTATTTCCGACTAACTGCGATGATGAAAAATTCCTATGATTAAAGAGGATATTTATGAAGACGCTGAAGAAGATTACGAAGGTGAATATGACGAAGAAGTGGGCGCTGGGGATGCGCCTTGTATTTTACCAACAGGTAATTTGTATACTTATTTATGTATATATTATTCAAGTTTAAACTTTCAGATTAAATAGCGCAAGCTTGAACTAATATATTTAATACGGTAATGTATGGTTATCAATTCACACTGTAAAAAAAATTCGTGTTAAATAAATAAATATTAAATGAATTGAATGTCGATATATCGAACAATAGACTCCCAGTTTTTTATTATTAACAGAGCAAATGGGGACCACTCACACAGGAGCAGAGGCAGAAGAAGCTATGGACATCGAAGCGGGTCAATTTGAAGACGCGGAAGAAGATCCGTAAGAGGCGATGATTAGGTGCAGATGTGCATTTAGTGTTAATTTACATGTTTATCAATTTCATATATGTATTTCGGTAGATATACGTGACGTCGTTAATGCAAAACTTACTACGGAGCCGTATCAAACGTTAAAGCACCTAATACATTTATTTATATTCATTTTGTACATGGCGATAATTTCCTAGATAAAAATAAATAATTGTACATCAATGTGTGTTGAGTTTCATTATTTATTTTGTTTTTTCAATAGAAAGTTTGATACAGCCTGTAAATTTTATTTATATATTGTTCGTAATCTGCGGAGGAAAAAAGGGATATTTTATTTTTTTAAATAAGATATGGAATCATGTTAAAAATATTATAGATAAGTATATAAATTGATTATATATTCTATCACAACATATCTTTCGTTGAAAGTCATAAAATAACAATTTGACTATAAGTATACTTGGGAAAAAATGTTATATGGACATTTTACATATAATGATAAATGATATATATATGTATATATATATATGTATATATATATATATATGCATATCTAATTGCTTTAAAAGTGCATTTATATGATACAGTAAACTTTGCACATGATTAATCGGCAGTGCGTTGTAATAATCCATATCGATCGACTTTTAAATATATTTTCAACAATGAAAAATATATTTTTAAAAATTACTTTTAAAAAATTATTTTTAAAAATATATTTTATCAGGGAAATAAATTTTCATAATACACATACATATGTATATATCGAAGTTATTCTGACTTCTTGAGAGGGTTTACTGTATCAGTCTTAGAGATGATTCGTTTAAATGCTAATTTGCTAACTAGCGTCATTTGTACATATAATACATTCGTTCAAATTCTGGTGCGACATATGGCGTCCGCCCTCAAAAAAATTCTGAGACAGTACAAAGCAGTAAAACTAACCAAAGTTAGTTAATAACATAGTTGACGAATTTTTAAGTGTAAAGTTCCACTGTCATTTCACAGCATCATCAACTTTTTAATGGAGTATAATCATTCGATTTTAGTTATTAATCGAGCTTATCGAATTTTTTTCGGTCCAAAGATGAGGTCGGCATCGGGTGCTCCTTTAGGGTGATTATATTTTTGTCGTCGTTCCCTATTCAAGTTTACGGTGACTGGTCTCGTACTTTGATTCATGGTTTCCTGATAATCTTCCTCTTCTTGTCTCTCAGTAATGTTTAAAGTTAGTCTCTTCACGCGCTCTTTCTCCTCTTTTTGTTCCTGTTCGCGATTTCTGAGATTCATAGCTAACTCAGATGATACCGGAACTGCGAGATTCTTGTACTGTTGTTTGTTACCCTTTCTCAGCATCAACACAAAGTCTACTGTGCTATTGTCGGTTGGTCTCTCCTGCAGTTGTTCGTATGTCTTTTTTGTACTCTTCACATGTAATGGCACGGAGATATCCACCTGTTGTTGCTTTACCGAATCTCGCATGCGGTCCTGTATGTTGTCTGAGACCATTTTATCCAGCGCCGACAGAAAATCATCGTCCTCCGGACAGCTCACCCGTCGTGGTCCGGATGGTAAAGCTGCATTTAGTTCCTCTGTCACGTCTACAATCACACCTTCAGTGCCACCTTCTGCCGACAGACTCTGAGATCGATCACCCTGAGTGTTTTCTTGAGTGCCGTCTCGTTCTGCATCGGCTGTCCATTCCTCTTCCGACTGCGCTTCCGAACAATCTTCAGACTCTTCGAAATGCAGTTCAGCCATACCTTTGGCATCCCCGCTACCGTTTCCGCCCAATGCTGCTTCTTCATCGCCTTCCAGGATAACGCCCATGTCGTTTTCGCCTTCCGCAGTAGCATCATCAACTGGAGGATTACCCAAGGTTGGATAGAGGGTGTTGCGCAATTCTTCTACAGCGCATTGTGCTTCCTTGTAATTCTGGAATAATTGCATTTTGGGTCGTAGCATCGTTAATGTGTCACGATACATGTAATCTATCCCAACGGGAAACGGATTCTCGGACGTCCAGACCGGATCCGTATACTTAAACCAAAAATAATTTTGGAAGAATACGAGAAAATAATCGAGTTTCTTCTTGCTTGATCCACCGCTGAAGTACTGGCCACAAGTCTCCAATAATGTACATACTAGACGAATACGAAAGAGATGATCAGGAGGATCGAGCACACTTTGCAACGAATGGTCCACGCTGACGCCGAAAGTAATAAGCAAGTATAAAGTACGGAAAATATCGCCGCTCTCCACCATTCGATAGTTGTACAGCTCGCCCAAGTACTTGACCATAGCAATGCGTCGTTGATTGAATTTGGGCAGATTGATTTCCATGCATAGTCGTATGTCTTCGAGTACACCGTCGACCACCTGTGGCCCGATGGTCTCATAATGGGCCACCAAGCCGGCCAACAGGCTTCCCACGCACCGAATATTGGGATATTTAACATTGTAGGCGGCAGTGAGACATTTTATAGCATAGGATGACACACTATCGTCCTCCCAGTCAAGTTTGCGCATCCACTTGAGCACCTTGTCAGTATTCGTCTTAGAGAGATCCTGATAAAGTAATTTTCTAATAAATTCATGTACGGGCGGTCTGTCCTTCTTTGTAACGCCGCCGGTCGATTCGGGTGGATTTACGAAGTAATACGCGTTCTCGATGATCGTGACGTAGCGCGAATCAAGTGCAGTAACTGCTTTTTTGCGCATCATTTGTTCCAGATAGACCTTGGTCCTTTGATGAGAATCCGGCGAACAGAAGAGATATCGGCCACAAATCTCTAACAAGTTGCAAGCCATTTCAATGTGATGATGCGTAAAATCGTGTAGTAAAACCTTCAGACAATACAATGCTTCTATTTTGGAGTAAAGTTTGAACTTGACGAGTTCACCGATATAGCGGACCACTTTGATTTTCGATTCAATATTGATCTGATCCTTCTTGCGAACATGGTATTTAAAATCTTGTTTCAACATCTGACACAAGTCGTTGCCAATCTCTGGCATTACTGGATAAAGAATGGCTGCTAAGCGAGAGTAAAAGGGTAGTAAATCCTGACGGA
This sequence comes from Trachymyrmex cornetzi, assembly GCF_001594075.2. Classification (NCBI taxonomy): domain Eukaryota; kingdom Metazoa; phylum Arthropoda; class Insecta; order Hymenoptera; family Formicidae; genus Trachymyrmex; species Trachymyrmex cornetzi. Next base: position 703,644 of record NW_017297680.1, read on the forward strand.
TTCTAGAAACGCCGAAAAGAGCCTTTACCAGCTTCTTCTTGTTGTGCTTCGTGTTGAGATTCATCAGGAAGTTGACTGCGGCATTGTCAATCATTTCGCGATTCACACAGTTTGGCAGATGCGTCAGAAAAGCATCCAGCAGTATCTTGTTACTTGTATTGGAAATCTGAGGCTCCTCCACTTCTACCTCAAGTGGCTCTTCGACCTTCTCAGTTTCTTCCAACTCGTCAAAGACAATTTCCTCATCGAGAGCGTCTTCCGTTATTACTGTGTCTGTCTTTGGGATATCTTTCGGGGTGTCCTTTAAATACGAGCCTGGTAGAAAAACAGTCAGATCCGGGAACACCTCATAGAAACGTCGTGTCTCTTCGTCACCCCACATATCCTCCAACATAGCGTTATCTTCTCCCTCATTAATCATCTTCAGTGTTTCCTCTACTTCTGCCTTTATTTCGTTGTCTACTGGAAGCTCCGGCATCGGTTCATCTAGCGTATCGGAAAAGCTCTGCACATTGGTTAATAGACGCTCATAACAGACTTGTAGAGCTTCAAACTTTTCCTTTCGTTCCGAACTCAGTTCTCCCCTAGTTTGCAGTATCTTGCGATTTTGTTTCTCGAATGCCTGCAATTCCTTGTGCTCCTTCAGCATATGCTTGCACAAGGAGTTGTAATACTCACGTAACAACAGCTTGACATTTTGCTGCTTGTCCGGTGATAACATTTTACTTTTTGGAATTGAAACGTTTAATTTCTCGGACAGCTCTCGCACTCTTTTAGGTACAAGACCGGCGTAATCTTCACCACAATGTCGACAAAAACTCAATATTATGCTAGCATTATTATGCTCCTCTTTATCCATATTGATCAATACGGTTAGTACTGAGCCAAGTAGCGGTAAGCCCTGCTTGTGCGTAAATATTCCAGCATTTACCAATTCTGCATAGAATCGCAAATCTACTCTCAGCTTGCTAGGATTTGTAATCTTGTCGCCGACCTTCAGTGACAGTATTCTTTGCCAATTTTCAAAAAAATGAGTGGAAAATTCGGCGTACGTCTGATGGAGAAAACTACATACCCTGATAGCAGGTGCTACGTCAATCATTTTTATTTTAGCATCTACGAGAGCGGTGGCAACTTCGCTCACGTATTTGGTCAGGTTTAAAGTCGCCATGTCTTTCAAAACTGTGTCGAGTTGAGCCATGCTAAAGTTCTTCAGTTTCTTGACAAATGTAGTGTTTTTCTTGAGGCTCGAGTCAAGTTTACTGAATGATGCATCTGGGGGCCTTGCAGGATTGAGATTGGCCGCGCGAATCTCTTCCTTCGTCGCGAGTCTCTGTTCTGTTTCTCGCACATACTCAGTCAAGAACTGCCGGTCCTTTTCCGAGATCGCATCCGGTTCTTCCGCGAGAGTCTCTTTCTCAGCCGGTGCTGCTTCGTTCGCGTTCTCAGACATTGTAGAATACTCTGCAATGCAAAGAACATCGTGTCACTCTAGTTTTTTCTCGGCAAATGTAATGTCTCAAGTTAAAATGCAATTGAATTAAAAAAAAAACAATTCGTACATTGCGGCACTGAAACAGTTAAGTATTACCCTAGAGATAATTTACCAATTTAGCAAAGAAAGATTATATACATACAGGTTACTTCATAAATCTTAATTAGATACCTACTTGAAGAAATTGCTTGATGAAACTTGTTCCACTTGTTTACTATCGTGTTCGAAAATTTGACAAGGTTAGGTACGTTATGTTATGGCAGACGACAATCCGTTCCATTTGCTTCACAGATTATAAACATCTGATAAATGCAACTGCAGTCTTGTCATTCCTGTTCTTTCTGATACAAACCTGCGCAGTACACACACGTGTATGGCCGGTATTCCATAGTTGGTTCTTATTTTCCGACCGTCTTAAGAAATATCTTAAGGTGCCTTTTCATGCCGACGCTCTTTTCGGTGTCAAAAATCAGTCACGTGATCGAAATTGACGCTTGTAAGGGGCTCCGCACAATAAGAGGAACAGGGAACAGAGAACAGAGAATAAGAATTTCAACCTATCAGAAATCATGTATTATGGAATACGCAGGGTGTATTAAACAATACGTGATTTCTGATGGGTTGAAATTCTTATTCTCTGTTCTCTGTTCCATGTTCCTTTTATTGTGCGGAGCCCCTTATTCATCAATTTTGATCAGGAGATCGATTCTGCATCTTGAAATGAGGTGAAAATTACAAAAGTGAGCGAATTTACTAGGATACTGATAATTTCATTGGTCAACACCTAGTAAATTTGCTCACTTCTGTAATTTTCATCTTGTTTGAAGATACAGAATCGATCCCCAGGTGATCTATTTTGACGCTGAAAATGAGTGTCGACTGTGTCGAGCGCCAGAATGAAAAGGCACCTTTATAATGCTAATGCAGCCCTTTGATTGGTTCATGACATCATAAAACTGTACCTAAAATCGTTCTGTTTTACCACGATTACGTTTTAGGAGAAATCTTCAAATTAGCTTCGCGGATTGCAAAAGTTTTTTTTACAGAATTATAGAACGTATAAAAAGAAATACCAGAAAACACGATTTCACGAGAAAATTGGAAAAAAATTTAAAAATTAATTTTTTCTGGCACACACACAACCAGAGAAAAATCTGAGAGAAGACATGAGGGACTTTTTTTTCCTGTAACCGCAAAATGTCCTCGCACACTACTATCTTCTGAAGAAGTGGATGCGAACTACACAACAATCGTCGGTCGGTATTCATAGTCCGTTCTCATAAAGACAATGCTTATGGAAATTCGCGTGTCTTTTAAAATTTAAGTGATTAAAAAACTAATAATATGGTACTAATTTCATGATTTATTAGTTTTGTAGACATGCACATATGTTTAAAACTTAATAATACTCGATTTTTATTTAAAACTGTGATTTTAATGTTATAATCCGGGTTTGATTATCAATAGAGATGATAACTGCATGATAACTCGGGAGGGCTCCGATTGCACACATCGCATATTGCACATATCGCTGATTGGCCAATTTAAAAATAAAATAATCTCATTGGTAAAATAGTAAAAAATTACTAGACACCAGTTGAATGAGTGATGTGTACAATCAGAACTGTAGGCAAACGGGATCCTCCCGATAACTCATGCATTTCGGTAATTTTATATAACCGCATATGATATCACGGAACGATTGAACAGCGAGAGGAGGGCGGTGCTGTAAGATGTCGCCAGGCGTCGCGAAGTTAACCGCTTCAAAGGCGCCATTTGCATTCGAACGTAACGCGTACTGTGTCGAGCGTCTTTTCGAAGTGTGTCGTATCGGTTTCCGTATCGTTTCTCTAAATCGCGAACACTAATTGTGTCACCTACGGAACGAGAGGATCTTTGTTCTTCTACATTTTCGCTTTCGCAGGAAAAAAGTAAGGATGTCATACCAAGAGAATTTTTTGGCCTGTCCAATTTTAGCTCCGGAGTCAAAACGCAAAGCCATCGACGCAAAAAGTTTAATGCAGGTAAGATTTCGCGAATAAGTGTCGTTCAGATGCGTATTAACACTTTACAATCCCCATAATTTTGCCCACATTGAATTTTTTTTGCGTCGATAGATGGTTTTACGTTTTGACTCCGGGGCTAAAATTGGACAGGTCTGGACTAGACAAACGTTCGATGTATCTCTTTAACTTATCCATGTTAAAGAAAATTATTCGAAAAGTTGGTTAAATATACAAATAATTTTCAGCAGCTGTTAGAAGCGTGTCAAAATGATGGACAAGGACGAAATCAGGTTAGCACGTTTTACGGGGGGGCAGTTTGGTAAGTAATATTTCACTTCTTCTTTTCTTGCTTGCGATAAGATTCTTTACATACAGCACAGACCTTCAAGGGACATTTTAACTAAAGACGTCCAGAGGACATCCCTATATTCTCTGAATATCTTAAGGATATTTTCAGGACATCTGTCAGATAAATTAAGTGTGCTTGTACAGATTTATGGCGTCTTCAATTGCAGTAACATAATTTGTCTTCCTGAACCATCGACGCGAAAATTATGGTCGGTTATGGTTGGTTATTATGCGTGAATATATACTATATCTTATATAGAACCTCATATTCTCCTTTTCATGAGTTTTCGGGAGGAAAGGATTGGGCGTATGAATACGAACGTGTACGTGGCCGTAGAGACGTCTGATATACACGGTGTCTTTGATCGAATGCATTTTCTGTCGCGCTATGTTCCACACGAATAAGTTGAGTTCTGTAAAAAACGGGCATGTAATTAACATCGCTCTGGTGAGAACAAAAATCGGAGCGTAAGTCGAATGTAATGGCAAAGTAACAGAAGCGTATATGACATTTTTGGGAGGTGAAAATTGAAACAACGAAATGTAAAAAAAAAAGCGTAAATGCCTCTTTTACGTTTTGTTGTCAATTTTTGCCTCTTAGAAATTTCGTTTACGCTTCTGTTACTTTTCCCTTATATTCGATTTACGCTCCGATTTTTATTTTTGCCAGGGCACGATGACGAGAGGATTGGAAAATTTGAAATTAAAAAATTTAAAACTTTTGAAATTAAAGATTATATTTAAAATTTTAGTGTATTTATACACGAATGTTCCAGAAAATTAAAAAGTGTTGAAGTATTAAATTTAAGCGATTCGTTGTGTGTGTGTGTGTGTGTGTGAGGCACAATTAAAACTAAAATAATTCCCCTACAGCAATTTAATATTGCAAGGTAGTGATTAATTAACATTAAATAATAATAATGCTTTTAATACTTTCAATCAGAATAAGTAAGTAATTACCTGTACAGCACAGAAAATTGTTGCAACATTGCAATGTTACTGCAATATTGTCGAAATTTGCAATGTTGCTGCAATATTGCTGGAATAATTTGTGCTGTATATAGATATTAAATTCCTAGTATTAAATTTCTGTAAAAATTTCTATAAAATTTGATTATCTAAGAATCTTGAAGTATAATAAAAAGAATAATGATTGAATAATTTTGAAAAGAAGTAGGTACTGTACGTTTGCAAAAACATGAATTCGCGACCGAGAGTCGCGATGAATTGGGGACACCTGGTATAATCGCACCGCCACAAAGAATCTATAAAAGGTTAGACTTGCACATTTTTCTTGCGGCACCGAAGTAGAGACACTTTAAACTGCGACACACTTATTTCCCCACAAGCTATTAACCACGGGGTGATATTAAGCTCTCGAAAAAAAGCTTTCATGCACTTAACAGCAAATAACGTAATGAGTGTTATTCAGTAGTAGTTACTCTTCATTAAATCTATGTTGATATCGATACATTTGTGTATTATTTCGATCGAAGCTAATCACATCAAAATTAATACCTTGAGTATTAGTTTATTTCTTAAGTAGTCGAATGTTTTTGCGAAATGTTTTATTAATTGTACAGAATTATACACAAAAGATCTGAACTTCTTCATATAGTTCAAAAAGAAAATTTAAATTAATTTCTTCTTGGACAAATTCATCTTATTGTTAGATGAAAAATGTAGTGAAATTTGACATTACTATACAAAGAAAAAAAATTATTAAATTTTAATAAATATTTCTTTGAATAGTATTAGCGGAATATTTACTTACAGTAAATAAATATTTAGACAAATAAAAAAAATGATAGTTAAATCAAAGTAATGGTTCTTGTACCTAATAATAAATATGTGCTTACATTTGGTAAATATTCCGCTAGAACCATTTAAAAAAATATTTATTAAAATTTAGTAAATTTTTTTTAGTGTATTTCAGATACTAGTTCATTAATTAATTGATTATTAAAATAATAAGTTAAAATAAATTTAAAGTAAACTAATACTTTTGATTTTTAAAGAATTTGACATAATATCACATATTAAGCAAAGGAATCTGTGTTTTAAAATACTAAAATTTATTGAATGGTAAATAAGAAGTATTTTATAATTAACCTAGAATATAGTGGATTGTGGACTCCAAGTTCTTGTGAAATTTCTAAATTTAAATTATTACAATTCGTTTATCCAGTTTGGAGTAGCAAGTTTTCAACGTGAATATTTACTTCTAAGAAGGGACGCGACAGTATGACGCTCACGCGCGCAGATCGTGCGTACGGAATAGCGCGAGAGACGAAGAATTAAATAAATTTTTGAAATTAAATAAATTTCTTCATGCGTCTCTGCCCTCGGCTGTGCATCTGCGAGATCGGAGATCGGCGCGCTACGGTATGATGCCGCGCGGCAAATGTCGCGTGAAATGCGATTTCAGGTCGCGACGGTGGGTTCTCATTCGATGATTCTCGTTATCCTCGTTACAAGCTCGTAGGGGTGGCGAAGGGGAAGGGAGTTGCGGGAGCAAATTGCGCGCGAGACCGTGAGAATAAATTGTCTCCCGTAGCGGCGACGGGAATGGCGGATGCTCGATGCGGGAAGGTCAGAAGAGACAAACGACCTGTTTCGCATCCGGGGACTTCACCCCGACGAGTCTTTCCTTTTTTTCCACTACCAACGTTTCTCGACACGCCGTTCGCGAATATTTAGTTACCGTGGTGAGCCGTGCTCGTTACCGTTTCATCTCGCATTACCGGGTACGTGCGACGATTCCTTGAGCCTTCTCCGTTTACACATCGATTGTCGATACCTCCAGTACGTTGCCTTGTCGTTACGATTTTACTTGCCACGCTCCTTCACGTGGAATTACAATTAATTTAAGAGGCATTAATCGTTCCCTCTTCAGCGCCGCAGTGCGAATGTTAAATGCTCATTAATTGTGACTTCATGACTTGTAGTTACATGTTTTATTGCGAGAAAAGTACTTTTACATTATAGGTATAGTATCTTATTCATAATCTTGTTATCTTATTAAATGTACATCTGTTATTTTATGGAGATAATATTATACAGATAATAATCACGCAAAGAAATCTGAGGATAAAATTATTTCTCTCATATATAATTCTTTATATGTAAAATTATTTACTTAAAAAGCTTTTATTTTGTCAAGTGATTTCATATTTATTATCCAAATTTAAGGCACGAATAGGACTTGGACATTTTTATTTTTTCTAGAAATGCATTTTTAAATTTAAATTTACCTTTTATTATAAAAAATAGAAGATTAAATTTAGAATTTAAAAAATCAAGAGTAAAAAAGGAGGAAAGCTGACATTAATGTTTGTTGGAAATAAATTTATTTGATTAATTTTCGTTCGATAAATTAAGTCAGTCGAGCACTTGACCGATGCTGACTATAATCATTACTCGAGTAGCGAAAGGGTTAAAAGGCAAAGCTGTGAATAGTCGACGAACGCAAAGTTCTCGAGTAGACTAGTCTGCCGACAACTTCTCACTCGCACTTCTTGAACTTCAAGGGATCACTCAGTACTCTCTTCCTTGTTCTTAAAAGACTTCCTCCCTGGCTAATGGTCTGCCACTTGTACTTCCGTAACCGGGATGTATATTGCAGTTTCTTCTTCATAGCACAGTAGAATTTGCGTGTAGACCAGAGTGCAACCGGGTGTACGTTTCGAAATACAAAAATCTAAAAGATTATGGTATGATATTTTTCATACTTATGAAAGTGTAGAATGAGTAAAAAAATATTGGTCTTGTATTTTCATGCAATATTCAATTCTAATATTACATGACAAATAGAAATATAATATTGTTTAATAATTTAAAGAAAAAGAAAGCTACAATATTTTATTATAACGCTAAATACAAAATATGAAAAGAAAGAGGATCTATAATTTCTATTCTCTCTCTCTAACTCAGAAATAATTTATTTGCTTTATTCATTCCATTTCTTGTTTAAAATTTATCTAGGATTATTATTTGACTATATCTTTATTTGGATAAAGGACTGATGATGCATCTGTGTCTGATATATATTTTCTTTTCGCGACAAACCTTCTCGAGATATAACACACTCCTCTTTGTGTCAAGTCAAAATAAACCTCGCAGACAATGGGGAGAAAAACTGATGCGTACATATAAAAGTGTGGCGATGTGTTACTGATGGTAAAGTTCGTGGATTTCTTTCTGAAAAGAGAATGGCTCGAGGAACGGGTAGGCGGTAGCAACCGCGTAAGGGCGAAGATGAAGAAGCAATTATTCTAATGGAGGCTTTGGGAGGATTGTAGCTGAGACAAGTGAGGTAATCCATGAATAATACCTGCACCCCTTCCTCGGGCGCATTCCTCTTCGCAGGCTCCATCTTCCTCCGTCATCCGTCGCCCTCTCATCGCCTCGACAACGACGCCTGCTTGTTGTCCTCTTCCCACTTCTGCTGATATTATGCTAAACTCCGGTAATCCTTAAATGCCACCTCAGTCTCTGCCATCGCGGATAGAGTCTGAATGTCTTGCATAACCTCGGCGAGCAATCCACCTGCTCCGCGCTTTTCTGGTTCCCCTCTGTTCCTTCACATCATCGCCGGGCTCACGGACTCACCTGTGCGGAATTGTCCTAAGATCCCTCGATGATAATTAGGAGTACACACGGAACTTCCCAGGAGGCTAAATGGAGATCCGTCAAATGATGACGAAGAGATGAAAAAGGAATAAAAATTATGGTTGCATAACGGTACATAACATGTATAAAAATTATTTGATTTCGTAGCGTTTTTATTGTGTAATGTATCATTTCGTTATGAAAAACATTTAATCTTTTATGAGAAATGACAATACATCTTGAAAGAAATATCCATAAGCTTGATGGTGACAGTTATTCAATGTTTTATCATTACACAAGTGATAAATTATCAATCGACATAAAATCGTGAAATGTTTGCGATATTCTTGAAAGAATAGATGAAACGTGAATGAGCGAGTGAGACGACTTGCTCGAGAGAGTGTGAGTTCCTAATGATTTGACACTCGTTTTCCGGAACACCTTCACCACCCTTTATTCATCGACTTTTTTTCTGTTATTACCATCGGTTCGCGATTCATGGAGAAAAAAAGAAAGAAAGTGAAAAGGAATGAGCACGCCCTACTCCATGTCGCTATTCTTTCAGAGACCACGATTGTGCAACTGCGGCGTAATTTTTGTGTCAGAATAAAATCGCAAGTAATCATGAGAAGTGGGGATTATGCACGTGCGAGAGGAATTGAAGGCCAAGTAATAAGAGAGAGAGAGAGAGAGAGAGAGAGAGAGAGAGAGAGAGAGAAAGAGAAGGAAACAGAGAAGGATAGGAAGAGGTTGCTGCTGCATGGATTGCATCGTATCAGAACTCGTGCAACATTGTACCAAACGGCTGATGATGCACTTAGGAATATTAGTAGAGCCTATAGAACGACGGCGTGTCCTCGGTGAACGTTTGACGTTGGCCCTGCGGGCAGTCCATTCATATTCAGCAGGGTTCAATCTGATTTGTTGATCTAGGCGAGATTGATTCAATGCTATTTCCATGTTTATCTGTATCGATATCCTTCGCTTCTTTGGAAGATTGAAATTTCTAGAGTATACTTATATAAGGAAAGGAAAAAGGAAATTTGGTATAATGTTAAAGAATTGCTATACTGTAAAATTATATTCATAATTATTATTGAATTTTTTATTAATGATATTATAGAGAGAGCACAAATATTTGTAAAAATTTCTAATTATTATAATTTAAGCAAACATAATATTTTGTTTCTATCATATACTTTGGCTTATAAAACGCATATTTGTACGAAAAAATGTTTACATGTAATGTTATATGTATTTTTATAAAGAAGATTATCTGAACACTATAGAGAATTTTAATTTCAAAATTTATAATATTGTATATTTAAAGAGGAATAATGATGTCGGTTTAACATATGTTATTGCATAAACAATTGTACTACGGCAATTGTGCGCCATGCACAAATAATTGTATCGTGAAGCAGTAATCGCGGGCATTATCACATAATACGAATAGTTGGAATAATCGTGTGACGCACGAAATTAATTCAACGTTATCAATCGAGAGTAAAATAACAATTTAACGGCAAAATTAGACTATGGCAAAAAGAGGCATTTACATCTTACTCGCTGTAATCGCGCGTTAATAGATGAAGTAGTAGACATCGCGGCTATACCGAGTGCTAATCATATTTGAAATCTGACCGGGCTATAAAGTTTCAACGCCTCGACCCTCGTTCGCTCGTCGGCCACTATTCTACACGCGAGATTCCGAATCTCATTAGAATAATCGCGGTGTTGTTGAATAACGTTCGCTGAAGCAGCTCACAAATCTGGGACCAGGACATCGCGACGAGGTTTTGTCATTATTATGGCGATACGCTTGGCGTCGAGAATTCCATTATACCTACGAATAATTTGCAATATTCGCTCGCGGAATAATATTCATTAGCATATATTTAATAAGTGCGTTCACATAGAAAATAACGTTTAATATAATATTGCAGCATCGAATTAATAATCTTCTTAGATCGTTAATAAACGTTTTGCAGACATCTTTTAATGTTTTAAATTACTTTTCAATATTTTAAAAACACTATTGACGATATATAAATGTATCGGATTGTCACATTGATTCAAAGGACAAACAAAAAACCATGCGAGAATATTCCGTGATGGAAGTTAAAATGGAAATAGATATAAAACAATACATTTTTATAATAACTGTAGCAATACATTTGTAATAAAAGTAAACAAAAAATAGAACATGAAATTGTTACGTAAATAATATTGTGTGAAAAAAGTTTAATTACCTTTTTCTTGAAAACTTTTTGAAATATTAAGACGGCTTCAAATAATTGATCTAAACGATGAACTTTTTAATCAAATATGATGTCTGTAACTAATCTGATTATTTTCTTTTATTTTGAGCCAGGTATCTTCTTTGAAAGTTGCAACCAAGTATTTCTTCGGTGGGACTGTTTCGTTAGCGAGACCTCCCGAGGGAATTCGAAAGTTTCTTTTGTTGAGAGTTGAGCCGACCTTTTCGGGGCCATCGGGAATGTTTCAGCGCGGAAGTCGAGACGTGCGCGGCAAGTTTCCGTTTTTCTCCGCGATCTCTTGTTCATGCTTTGGTATGTCGGGACGCGCATTCATTTTGCAGCGCGAAATAGACGGCCGAGAATTTGTGAAATGAAGGAAGCGGTGGGACCTCGACCGAGTCCACTACCTGTTGCTGCTGCGTGGACAATAAGTAGCGGAAGTTACTACTCGGATTTAATCCACCGACCGCCGCCGATTTCCGTGCCATAAAAGTTGATCGTTCTTCACTTTTTTGCACTTTTTAGGACGTTTTGCGTTTTTTGATTGTCATGTTATTTTGATGAATAATAGATGATATTTTTAATAATAGATAACATCTTTAATATATACAAATGAATAATCTTTTTATCTGTGAAGAGAATTCTTATAACATCTTCAAATTTACGATACGTATTAAATATTAAATTTTTATTTGCAAACAAATCTTGATGATTGCAATTCATCGCTGTAATTTTTTTGAAACTTTTGCGTTTTATAGTAAAAGTAAAATTTACATCAATAAAAAAATTTAATTTATTTTATCAAAATTTAATTTATTTATTAACCAATAGCGATACATGTAATCCGATGATGTGAAAAATTTAATATAACAAAATTGATTTAGAAGCCCGTTAAAATTGATTGTAATGAGATTCGAGTATCTGTTTTAACAGGTTATATCAATTGTTGTACTTTTGATTCGATAATAAAAATCCTCTCGTGTATATCAAGTTAAAATGAACAATAAAATTATGAAGAGTTACGCGAACGTTTATAGTTCTTTTCAAATTAGCTCTTGAAAAAGTATCTATAAAAAGTTTGACCAAATACACGTTTGCATTTAGGTCGATACGGCGTTCATCGAATAGCAATAGACAGAGTTCTGGTCGGTCGATCTCTTCTTCGATCTTGAGTAACGAGTTGCTCGATTGGACTTTGTACTTCTTTCTCGTTTCTGTCAGTACTCCTAAAGTTCTACCGTGGTGGAAAATAGCGGTCAACGGGGACTCGTATCTCGGCATACACTCGACGATACCAATAAGCGGCTATTATTTGTGTTAATCTTTGATGCGGACGTTTCGAAACTTTCGACTTGATACTCTGGAAAAAGACGAAATTCTCTCCGCCTCTAGCAAATTTTTAAGAAAAAAGTAGCAGCTGAAACTTTTCTTTCACAATAATATATTTTCGTAAAATTTTTTTTTTATATCATTCTATATTTGTTTCCATTTCGATTTCCATCGATTTGCCAAGATTCTAAGCACTACTTTTTTAATATTTTTAAGATATCTAAAAGATTTTGCGATTATTTGCTTCAATATACTCTATAGTCTTTTATATAATCTAATTGTAAGTACAATAATGTATTAGAGAATCGATTTTTATTGCAAAATTGTATAAGATATTATTATCTATTGGAGTAATACTTGTTACAAAATTTTTTATCTTTTAAAAATAATAGTACACTGAAAGAAAAGATTGGTTGCTGCAACCATTTAGATAGTAAAATATGGCATAGTATTTTTAAATGGTTGCAGCAACCAATCTTTTTGTTCAGTGTATAATTGCGTTTCTTTATCTTTTCGAAATATTATATATTCCACAAAAAATCCTTTATAAATAAAAAATGAATTGATCCAGTTTTATAGAGCTAATTTATCTGAATATTAATCTGCAGATTAATAATTCTTATTTCTTACAAAATTTCTTAGAGAAAAATTTACTTCGATTATACTCAAGATGGACGAGTATGTCGTCATCGATTTAATATTCTTAGCGGAATTCCATCCGGTGAAAACTTGCATCTACGATACTCTCTCCCTTCGGAATGCTGCGGGCATATTTCGTGAGATTAATATTGACGGCTTCGAGAGTACTGATACGCACGGTAGGGCAAATTTAATTTTCGTGTCTCTGAGATAAGCTGTAGAGAAGACGCGGGCGAGCCAACCTTGCTGGACCGCGAAGGCTTTCTTTTTCATATCGGTTACGGTCCGATGCGTATCTTCGGCCGGAAATATAATTAAAACTTTATCGCGGCATCCACAATAATGCCATATAAATCAACGGAGCCGAGCAAGTAAATTAGCAGAAAGAAGCATGCTCCGATTGCTTTTGTCGGCGAAAGAATCGATTATTTGATACACAGCAGATATACAATATTTTATAATACGTTTTAATCTTTTCAAGTAACAAGTTGATGTTATTTTTCGTAATTTTAATATCAAAATGACGATAAATAACGGCAGATGGCTACATCCTAAGTTTATGAATATGAGATTCACTTAAAACGTACAAGAAGACAAAAAGAAGAATTATTTCAAAAAATATTAATTAAAATACAAAATCTGAAATTTGAATTTTATGATATTTTTCCGGTCTGATGTTTAAAGTATATTTTTTCAATGTAATAAATTGCATATTCTGCAAATATTAAATAGCTGGTAAAGTTATGCGCTTGCTACAACATGATGATCCTTATTTCAGTGACAGAAGTTATTCATAATCAGTTGTGTAAAAGAACACACACTGTCAGCGAGTCGAGTGCGACGTATGTACATACATACGTTTCCGTATAGAGCGGCCAATAAAGTATATAACCGCGTGATATCAGAGAGATTGCTCGAACATAGCCGCGAAACAGAGAGAGTCGAGTGCAAATTGGACGCCGGAAATGCGCGCATCGTTTGTCATGCAAATACCTTCCGCCGTGCTCGCGGAAAAGCGGAATGGTGATTCGAGAGAAAAAAAGATGGGGAGATACGGGTCGCGGGCTTTTCTAATTTATCCGAAACGCCGGCATCGCTCTAGCTTTAGCTCCGGTGGCTCTGGCTCCGCTGGTTGGCTTCAAGCAAGGCCAAGAGTAAGAGCAATATCCATTAGCGAACAGTGTATACATGTATGCCGCATGCACGAGTGTTTGGAGCATGACAAGAGAGAAGGAGCAACGTGTATATCTGTTTGTCTATGTGATAGGAAGCAGATAAGGGTGGACAAAAGAGGATAAAGCGGGAAAACAATAGGCAAAGGTGGAAATTGTTTCGGGTGATAAGGACCCGAAGGCATCGATAAGCTACGTGCGAAATCTGCTGTGGGTGATAAAAAGGACCACGCGATTGATACCGAGATTAATTTCGTAAGGATGTACAGATTTCCTTCAAGAAAAAAATTTCCAGTAGTACGAATTATCAAAAATTTCTGGATTTGAGCGAATTAAATGTCAAGATGATCGATTAATTTTCAGTATAGACATTTCTTTTAATAATTTGACTTAATTTTTGTATATAACGAGATAATTGTAAGATCCGAAGATCAGTACGTGTTTCTTAGTTCATTGTTGAGTAACACATATTTACATGGGATTTTAATTATTACATACGAGTACATATGTAGAGTTTGTATGTGACTTAATATATAAAATTATTGCATGCGATTGTATGTAAAATGCCAGACATACGCAGTAATAATACAAGTTGGGTTATATCTTATAACAGCACTTGAGGGTATAACACAGTTTGTCTCTAATAGCGTTCTGCCTCTGCTATTTACCAAAGTTCTAGGATGTAATATTGCATCTGCCATATTGCCATGTGAAGCAATATATCATACGTTTATGTCTATAATGTTGTATGTGTCAATACAACGTTAAACGATTGTTCGCGACTACAATGTCTTCACTTCCTTCCTTTGTAACAACTGAACTTTCTTATATTATAATTTGAAAGAGAACTTAGATTACAACTTATCTTTATTGGAAGCGAAGACGCAGATAGAAATACAACGTAGATTGCAAATAATTACTATCAGTTTCATGTCGCAATGCTATGATAGACATTCGTCGAGATCTCAGGATAAAGCGAAGCACGTTGATTAACGAGTATCGTTCCATCGTTATCCTCTCGGCACCAACCTTATAAGCGTTAAAGGGCTGAAGAATCTATGGATCGGCGCCCTCCTTGTTAAATGGACGCCTATACAAACTGAATCAACGTCAGCGCTTCTGGCGATCATTTATCACGCTGTTCCTCAAGAACACTCGCTTACTCTCCTCCAGTCCATTTCCTTCTCGGGAAATGCCGAGTACCTGCGTCATACAGGTTACCAAACAACTTGACGCGACATCAGATATTAGCAAGTACTGCAAGTATTAGCGAATATAGCAATACATGTCTAGTAATCGCAAAGACTTGAATGTGATAAATTTTTACATCTGTTTTAGAGTTAAATTAAAAAAAAATAATTTCTTTGTTCAGTATAATCAACCGAAGAAGGCTATATTTAATCAAACCAGATCTCGGTGTTTGGTAATATTTTGTGTAAATTTTACAATTTCTCTGGTTCAAGCAAACTACGCGCCGATTATTATTTGTTTTGAAACACACTCCTAACCTGAAATAAATTAAATAATAAACGATTTATTAAGAAATAAATTCTCTACAATGTTTTAAAGGTACTCATTAGCAATATTAAATTACTTGTCAATTTAATTTATGGATACATACTGTAACTTCAGTTTAGGATTGTATTTCAAAACCGATAAATAATTGGAACGCAGTTTTAAACTGTAAATTGTAAAATTTATACAAAAGTATTATTAGACATCAAGACTCTCTTTAATATAATTTTTTTTGCTTGTTGAACGTTTCTCGGATTACTTTCTTAATATTCAATAATAAGATTGGAAATAAGACCGTTTATGTTAGAAACATTACTTTAAATACGAAGCGCCACTACGGTCTGAATGTTAAGATGTTGAACTATTACACCGAAAAAATTGTATACTTGAAAGATGTACTTAATATTTCCTCTTAACAAATATAAGAATATTTTCTCTTAAATTAATAATATATTCTTGATTTGTGAAGGCGATCATCGCTTCACACGGTTTTTTATAAGATCCCCCTTAAAATCATGCAACCTTTGTCTGAAACATTATTCTCTAAAATGTATTGTTCAAAAGATATTTGAGATCATCATTTAAAATAGGACATTCTGTACGTCCTTATATTAAGAATATGATAATTTAAATGATTTCCTTCTTAAATTAAGAGATTCATTTTGGTGCTTATTTTTAGAGGAAAACATACTATACATAAGTGGGATATTTTTAAGTTGAGAATACAATTTTTTTAGTGTATATATATTCATTTAAATGAATTAATTTCAGAAATCATAATTACATGCCAATATGGTTGTCGGACTTTTTAACGCAATCAATCTGAAATATAAGTCTAAAGGCTAGGACGTTCGCACGGAATGCAAGAGATCCGGGTTCGATTCCCGGCCGAGGCAATATTTTTCGCAATAAGTTTATTAAGATTAATTTAAATAAAAATATATATAATAGTTCAACATCTCAATATTCAGACCGTATTATAGTGGCGCTTCGTATTTAAAGTAATGTTTCTTAATATTGTTAATTTTTTTGTATCATTACATTATAATCTGCATTTTTATTTGATATATTACTACATCCTATCTCAACCAGTGATTCTAAATTTGTGTGTAGCACTGAACATATTAATTTCTTAATATAATATTTATCTCATGTTTAAATATGCGAGTTCGAGCCTATAATCTAGAGCGTTGCTTGTGCAGGAAGTATTGTTCAGCCGAAGTGCAGTTTTTTCATTTGCACGTGTTCTATTCTCCACAAATTCGTCGTTTTTATTAGTGAGTCTTAAAATTTGTTTATGTATCGATAAAACCGTAAGCTTTTGTCATTTAGCTTCATCCATCCTTTCACGAGTGAAGTAATGGTTGGTATATATGAAAGATTGACGTCCTTGCCCAGACAGCACAAAATATTTGTAATATTATAAATATTTATCACTATTTATTTTTTGAAATGTTATAGGTATAAATATTTTGTACATATTTTATGCAAAAGCTTTATTCGAAACATTATTAAAATATAGACTAAATATTTTCTGTAATATTTGTATAATAATAAAAGTAAATAAATATTTCTGATATTTTTTATTTGGATTATAATGTCTTATATTAAGTATTTTTATTTACATTTACTACAATATTTTACAATAAAAATTTCATATTTATAATAAATATAATATTTAAAATAAATCTTATAAATATTTCATAAATATTGTGTGCTGTCTGGGTTCTTCGTTCGTTTGATAGATTCTTTAGAATTATTTGATTTTTAAATTTGAATCATGCATTTCTGTATATATGTTATATTATTATAATTAAAACAAATTGTTTATATGCATATAAAAAGATAAACAAATAAAAATTTCTTATTATATTTACTAATGCTGAATGCAAATAAGATAACATTTTAATTGGAAAATTATAAGTAGAAGTAATACAGAAGACCAATATAAATAAAAAATAATAATCATCTAATAAGTCAAATATAGTTAAAAAAAACAACAATATTTTTAGGATTCATCACAAGATTTTCGTCAAAAGTGTATCGAATGATATCATTATGATTTTTTCCAAAGTAATTTTTACTTTTGCTGTAGTTTGATCTTATATGATTTGTGTTTTAATGTAAGTAATATAAGTAATAGTTTCTACTCGTTTATTCTTATTTTATAATTCTTACTGCAAATAGTATTATATGGTAATAACGTGTACATTATATTATAATTCATGTCGACACATACGTAAAAGTATCCTTACATCTATCGAACCGATGGGCTTTTTCTCGTACTGTCTGCACTCGATGGCTTTCGTGACTTTTTAGCTGCACTGTCAGAAACTCTCCATGCTTTTCTCGTGTCAATTCAACCTCTTTCCACCACGCTTCGGTGGAAAGGGTTAGAAAACTCGTGGTCAGATTGGGGTTCGGGATTGGGCAGAGAGAGAGAGAGAGAGAGAGAGAGAGAGAGAGAGAGAGAAGGAGAAAGAGAGAGAAGTGATGCGGAGAACCGGCGGCGGGAATGCGAATGAATAGCGGAGGTAGGGGTGTGACATGAAAAGGGCGGCGGAGCCAAAGCCGGGTCCAGAAGCGGAGACAGAACGCTACTAATATGCAAATCTTATCATTGGATTTATTCGTTAGTCTCGCGACGAATCTAAAATACGTATGGTCTCCTTTCTTTCTCCTGATTCTCCTGCCCTGAGATATCGTTCTTCCGCACATCTTACATTGTTAATCCGAGTTAATAGCACGAATTAAATAGGTTATATTTCCTTTACGTGTGGAACATTGCGAAAACGAAGCATAATTCAATTTCGGAGGCGAGTGGCTTCGGTAGAGGCTCGTTGGTTCACCGATAGGCGGAGCGCCATTTTGGAAATTCGCTCAATATACAGCCCTCTTTTGTTTATCTGGTATCTTTCTCCATTCTTATTTCGTAAATATCTACGCATATTTTCGACTTTGCACATTTTCGACTTTTATTGCGATTATACTATGATCTGATTCGAAGTTAATTTAATCGCAAATTCTTCGGAAGGATTTTGATGTGAAAGAGGAAGCTAAGGGATGAAGAGACGTATGATCGAATTATGATCGTTGGATAGTTTGAAACTGGTTGACAGTTTACGTCGGAGTGCGTTCTAACTCAGCTATCGGTTGAAGGTGCTTACCCTGTTCAAGGACATTATTGATACTTCATTATCCGATATTGGAAATTAATAGCAAATGGGGAAGGGTAAGTGTTGAACGCCTTCCCTTTAAGTGCTCGTACGTTAATAGCAACCATATAACGAACTGCCAATTAAAGCCGAGCTGTCCTTACGGGACGATGACTTGTTAATCGTCAGTGAGTATTACGTTAGATTAGTATAGAGAATGTAAGCAACTTTCTCTGATCGAAATAATCTCTATTCACGTATTGTTCAACGTAATCAATTAAAAACCTAACTTTTTGGAAGTACAACTCCATTTAATGTAATTAAATTATTTGTATAATTGATTTTAATGTATCTTTTCATGTAATATTACAAATATTAATTTATATATATATATATATATATATAATATTAACGTGGTATTTGCTAAATATAATCAACAAAATGATTTTTCGTGAAGGATTAATGATACTTTTAAGTTGTAAGGAAATAAAACAATTTGGCATTTGCCGCGTTTGTTTAATGGTGGGCTGTAGATTGAACTTTTGATACACTCTCGACGTGTATAAGACCCCTTCCGACGAGTGAATAGCGGCAATAATATATTTGAAAGCATCGGGCGGCAGGCCGGAAGTGATTTCGTCTCGGTATCGCTAGAAGGTAGAGACATTGATAGCTACAAGGAAAGAAAGAAAGAGAGGTGACAAAAACGAAAAATGGGATAAGATTGAATTGCTCCGCGGGAACGAATGCGGGGGCGGATGAGCGAAAACGAGCCGGAAAGTATGGGAGTATCGAGGAGGAATGAAAGATCGGGTAAGTGCTGCTCATCTCTCGTCTTCCTCTGGAAGGCATCTCGCCGCGAATGAATCGCACTTCATGCGATGAGTAGCCCATTACGTCCCGCTTCCGGGCTGCCGAATAACTCGAATGAACTCGGTCTCAAGAGAAGAGAGATTGGCAGAACCGCCAAGGCACGAGCTAACTAACGAATCAAGACGTAGATACGCGTGAGACGGCAGAAAAGGTTCGTGCGAATAAATGCGATGGAGTCGTGAGTATTCCATTGTGTTAACGCGGAGTAAATTGTACGTCATTTTGTAAGATATTACGAAAATTTTAAGTATCTATATTAATAGCGAACACAGGAAGTTCCAAAAAATTCTGTTATTACTAATTCTCTCAGACTTTCTCATTTATCATCTATCATTCCTCTGATTTAATTTTCGACTTTGTTTAATTATATTCTCGGATTTGTCTATTCTATAATAAAACATCAACTGTATTATTTTATTATGAATAAAGCACATATGTATATTATGTAACAATATTCTTTCTTCAAAATTAATTTGTCTAATTGGAGGAATATCTTATTTTTCGTGCCATGTATGCACCGTTAATTATTTTCGTAATAATTATTCGTTATACTGTTAATTACCTGTGTCACTAACTATTAACACGCGCATAATTACTTATTACATCAGTAATTAGATACGGCTGCGAAATTAATCGTCAATTAAAATTTACATATAGATGTCATGCCGATGAATATTGCACACTTGCGAACTAGGACCTCTTCATTAAAGTATTCGTAGCATCGTGGCCTCATGATTGATTTCATCAGCCTGAAATTCTCATTAATGAATGTTAAATTAATAATATCTCGATAATGTATTAACTATTAAATGGCTCGCTATAATTAATTAAAAACAATCATATTATATCTATTACTATCCCTGCATTATAATATAATTTGTTGCGATAAAAAAGAAGGCCATACATTTCAAATGGTATACATCTCAAAGCACTACGCTTCAAGCTTCAGGATGTCCTGAGATCGTTTACCTAGTAGTAGGCACTTAAGTTTCGATGGACTTCCCTTGGTAGATCGACCGTGCACTTTCGCCCGGATAAAACCGCAATTGGGTTCGTACGGAATTACAATTATTTATGACTCTGAGACCTAAACCGAAAGTTCCCGGTCCATAGTATAATTGCTATTGAAGTCAATCTTCTTGTAACCTCGTAATTTATATAAATTTATATAATTTTACTTTTATAATTTCAAAAGAAAGTCGAGGTACCTAACAGAAAAGATAGTAACGTTGATTTTAAAATACGAACCATCTCTAGTAGCACAATTTATTAACACAACATTGACTCAATATTGATCTAATATACCTCCAATTGCATGCCAACGTTTAATCAATGTATCGCCAATAAATTACTAGGTATTAGGGATGCAGTAAAAAAACAATCTATTATTATAATCTATTATATTTAAATTATAGCAGTAATATTATATATTCAAAGTATTTTTCAAAATTTACACGCAGTACTATTGAATTCTCATTCAACGACATTTTTTTATATTTTGGACGCACTTGGTCGGAATGTAATGTGCTCTTCAAATATGTAAGGATACATATAAAAGACGTGGTATAAATGTTAAAACTAGTTCGTGCGCATCCAAACGCGCGAGCGGCGTCTTCGAAAAATGCTGTTCTTCAACTTTTCTGCCGCGGTTTTATTCCATCTTGCAGCACGTGATATGCGCTTGGCCATCGCAAGACTATCCGACTCGGGTGCCGCGTCTTCCTCGAAATATATAGTTAATTCAGAAAAGTAACACTTCAAAATTGATGCAACTCGTGCGGGCGTGAGGGAACGTATAGTATCCACTTTTGTCAATTGCGCACATATACATATGGTACATGATATGTCGGCAACTGCGGCATTTAACATATTTAACCCTTCGTTGACATACTGGGTGAACCACACCCACAAAATTATTTTAACTCTCTGAAACTCAATTTTCTTTCATTTTGTAGAACAAAAATACAATGTTTATTAAAAAAATCTCTATTTTTTCAATTCCCAAAATAGCCTACATTAAATATGCAAAATAAATACCCTTTATCCAAAACCAACTTAAAAACTAATTTTTTTTCAAAGTAGCATATGTGAACAACAATTCTGTAAATTTTTAACTTTTAATATTGAATTTCTCAAAAGTTTTACTCGTTTTTTTTTCTCTATTCATTGAACTCAAGAATTGTTTTCACAAAAACTATAATGAAATTTCAATCAAAAACTATTTAAATATATTCTACAGACCTTGAAATTGACTCATAATTTTTTTCATGATTGGATTTTTTAAATAAGAATGAAAGCCCTCTATTATAAAATAGGCGTCTAATATGAGATAGCGGCGTTTCGCCGGTGTGAAGTTGGCACCCCATTTTGAAAAAATCGATATTTTGTACACAGTTCCGTTTGCACCTACAATAGTTCTATAGTTCCTGCTAAGTTTTAACAATAGTTCCGCCGATTTAGCTAAAAAAAAAAAAAAAAAAAAATTTTATAAATGGGGTGCCAATTTTGCATGGCATCACAAGTATCGTAAAAATTAATTTTTATCACGAAATTCTAAAGTTCTCGAAGAGTTCTATGATAGGTTTCAGCGACAGTTCCGACCTCTAAGTATTTTTAAACAATTTTTTAAAGTGAGAGCCAGCACCCCACCGCAAGAGTAAAGACATTCAGAGTCTGACATTAAAAAATTGTTTAAAAATACGTAGAGGTCAGAACTCTGTGCAAAACCTACAAAAACGCGTTAGAACTGTAGGAAAATAGCAAAAAGTCCGCGGAAACTGGCTGTTACTTTACTTTTGCGGTGGGGTGCTGGCTCTCACTTTAAAAAATTGTTTAAAAATACTTAGAAGTCGGAACTGTCGCTGAAACTTATTAGGAACTGTAGAATTCTTTGAGAACTTTAGAATTTCGTGATAAAAATTAATTTTTTCGATACTTGGGATGCCACGCGAAGTTAGCACCCCATTTATAAAAATTTTTTTTTTTAGCTGAATCAGCGGAACTATTGTTAAAACTTAGCAGGAACTGTAGAACTATTGTGGGTGCAAACTGTGTATAAAATATCGATTTTTTCAAAATGGGGTGCCAACTTTACACCGGCCGGCGTTTCTGCTAAACTAATAAACGCTATCTATTGGTTCCACCATGAATTTATTGCTCATGGATTGAAAACTATTTAGTAGAAAATTCATTATTAGATCATGCCTGTAGTCATTGTAAAACAAGATTTTAGAATTTGGATGTTTTCAAGTTTCATTGAGATGAGCCTTTAAACCTTGTTTATTATTTAATAAATAAATATTTGGCAAAAAATTCTTTATGTAATGATAGAGTAAGGTCGTACTAATAGAAAAATACGGGATATGTTGAATTGTTTAAATACTGAAGTTAGATTTGATGATCGTAAAACCATAAGGCGTGGAAATCGTAATATGAGATACCCTGCGGGTATTTCTAATATGAAATAACCCATGCTCCTATGTTATAGTGAAAATCGTTGCTAAAGTATAAATATTATTGTACAATAATAAAAAAAACAACCGAAATAAACGCCGAGTGTCTATTTCTACGATGCTTGATTCCAAGTACCTGAAGACGAGTTCTGGGTATAATCTATCGCATGTTCATTTTTCGTGTACGCTGGCTGTGTTTGTTTGTATTTTAGAAACATTAAATAAAGTTTTTTAATTGCAATACTAATATACTTTGTGTTTTACTATCGATTTCTCGGGGCATCTCATATTAGGAGCACAATTTTTTGACTTTGCGATTTGTTCACTTTTTATATTTCTTCAATTAAAAAAAAAATGGAATTTGAATTAAATTTTATATAACGTTATCTTAAAGCATACTAAATTCCCTTCAAAATGACCTATTATTTTTTTTAATTCTGCCTATAGACTCATAGCATTTACCCAAAATGAATTCGGTATTTCATAATAGGGGCATTTCTTCTAATAATATAATTATACGAGGTTGAACATGTCTATCGAAAAAAAAAACATAAGAACTGGCAATCTATGCACTCTGAGTCTATAAGCTCAGTGCCGCTGGAACTACCTTTTTCGATCTAACACTCTCCCAACTGAGCTACTTTGGCTCGTTTACCGGAACTAATGGACGGTCTGTAGATATATAGAACAACTATTACCTAAGGAACTTAAGCGACGTCAGAATTTCCAACTTCGATTTTTTTGTTTATTTTTAAGTAATGTCTTACTGCTTAGTACACATCAATGTTAAAGATGCATTATATCCTAATTTTATCAAATTTGATAAAAATTGGTGACTCCAACGAAATTATTTAATAATTACAAAAATTTTTTTTTTTTATTTGCAATTTATTATTTCGATTAAGACAATTGGATCACAAAGTAATGATTGTATTTTGATTAAAGCTTAACTATGGAGAAAAAATATTATTATACGTATATTATTTTAGATAAAAGTTTCGGGAGAGATATTCTAAAGAAATGAATAAAAAAAATTTTTGGTCGTACGATCATGATAGATAGTTTTATTGTCCCTGTAAAAGCAGACTGAAAGCAGTATGTGAACATCGAGAAAATTAGCAAATCTGGTTCACGTGCGTAAAAACCCGGACATCCTACGGCTACGGTGAAAGTAGTTCGCTAACATCAATTTTCCACTTTATGGAGTTTCGTTACTTACCGCGCGCGGTCGGTTATGTGCGCGTTTTACCTGTTGCCAACCCTTAGATGGATTGAAACTACTGTAGGCTGCATCGTCGCGCAATCGAATTCCGGTCGCATCGACGTGCGTGGACCGAACAATTACTTCGGGATTCTATCAATGCCGCCGGCGCGTTATCAAGTTACAACCTGATAACTACGCGATATAGTAGTGCGACCGTAAACCGGTAACTTTCGCGGGAAACTTGCACGATATCATAGATACACCCACACGAATAATTCTGTGTCATTGAAATGGCTTGCGTTCACAGAATTAATAATTAAATTCATGTAACTTATTCAGCGCTCGCTTCATTCTATTCACACTTGGTTAGAACTAAATCTATAAAATTAAGTTCCGACCATGGAATATCTTGAATAAGAATGAGAAAATGATCTTATGGTAATCTATTTAATGATATTGGCACTGAAGTTAAATGTGCTAGAGTCTAATTATTGAAATAAATCAAGAAATTACTTCATTGCAGTACAGAAAAATATTTAATTTTATCAATAATAATAAGTTAACCTAAATTTTATCAATATAACAATACGTTATTCTAGACCGCTGTATAAATAAATCAAATGAGGAAAAAGTCAATGTTATCAGAGCTAAATCTTGGTGCCTAATAATATTTTTTATATGTAAATTTTAAATACAACATTCAATTATATAAACTGCGCGCTGCCGGACTTGAAACGCATCATAAACTGAAGTTAAAATATTAACATCATAATTAAATGGATGATACTACTAGCATCTTAAACACGTATAATTTAATTTTACATGGTGAATATAGATGCTGGGAAATGTATCTATGTTTCAGAATTATTCGCGTACGCATACTACTTTTACACGATGTGTACATATAATTTACGTATAGAGAAAGGACGCGTACGTACGTGTTCATTTAAAGTGCATTCTTCGCATGTGTACGTGTGCATGTGTTTATGTTCATGTGCATTCATGCATACGCACAAACAAGCAAGTAGTGCAAATGTGGGGCCACTCCGGAATTAGACCATGTAAGGAACGGTTGATGGGCGCGTCTCGGTAGTCGGCAAACTAGCCGGTTTTATGGGACGATGGTTTTACGAGCGCATCTGGTCCATCCACCACCCTCTAACATCCTCCGATTCGTGCGGGACCGGGAAAGGGTACGTGAATAGCCTCCGGTATCCTCTCACGGACGTTATCCTCTGGAACCATGCACCTACCAGGTTCACAGACGACGAGCTCGGGGTCACGCTCGGAGCTTTTCTTCAGCGAGCGTTTACCGCGCGTTTCTGATCAGCCTAAGAGAGTTTCTGGTGGCGACGGCGGATTCATCGTGGTTTTACATCGTGAAGGTCTTCAAGGAGGAACTATTCGTGCGGCTTGTTTGTGCTGCACTCACCAAAAGCTTTGCTCACGCATCGTCAAAGAGGATCGACATGGTGATTCATAAGTAGCTGTTGAAAGTAAAGTGATTACGTTAACGAGAGTCTAAATTCTGAAAGATATAAAAAAATAATTTTATATAAATATTATTATTCTATATCGAAGTTGCAATGTTTGATTATTTTGTTCGAAAAACTTTACGTTGACGAACTGAAACGAATACTTTGGCTTCTACTCTTCGCAGTTTTCGCGACAGGTAATGTTTAATCAAACAGGCACACCGTGCCGTCGTGTCTCTATGAAGAAGTTTATGGAAGGAAACTTATCAAGAAGGATCTCGATATAATAACGTAAATTGATTGGAATCTCATGCTAGGCCTAGTTATTACGTGTTATAATTAACGTTCAAAACTCTTAGGTATATTTCTATGAATATCGACGGCAGTAAACCGTAAAAATTTGCAAAAATATTAGGAAAAATGTCTTGAAACATTTTTCTTTAGGAAAATTATTTATTTAATATTTTTTCTCTCTTTCGAAATGTTTTTTTTTTTTTTAGTGAAAGTGGACACAAAAAATAATATAACATATAATATAAAATTACAAGAATATATCTCATGTAACACAATTACATGAGGTTACAATATCTTTTCTGGAATGAAATACAAAAATTGCTATGGCTTTCTTCGATCCTTGAAACGTCCCGAGACGTTCTCGATAAGAGATTGCCGACTACGCCGAATAGTAGATGGACAAGGGCTATAACATCAGATAACCGTCCGTCCATTGTCAGGGGTCTCCATCGACACTAAGACACCTTTATATTCGATGGTATAACAGTTGAAGACGAGAGCAACGAGAGTCCCTGTCCTGACATAAAAGAAAGAAGTTTTCCTTTGGAGTATTTATATGACAGGTTTGAGAGCAGAGTTCAAGATGACAGAACGTTATCACGCCCTTTTGAGAACAGTTGGATCGGCCAGCTCGTAAGCGACTTCTACACGAGAGATCAGACGTCGGAGATAAGCTATATTTTGAGATATATGCGTGCGTACATACGTGTACGCACGTGTGTTGGTGTCGACTGACAAGGCGAGCTAGTTTGTGAAACCG
This sequence comes from Trachymyrmex cornetzi, assembly GCF_001594075.2. Taxonomy (NCBI): domain Eukaryota; kingdom Metazoa; phylum Arthropoda; class Insecta; order Hymenoptera; family Formicidae; genus Trachymyrmex; species Trachymyrmex cornetzi. Next base: position 730,233 of record NW_017297680.1, read on the forward strand.
AGAGGACATAAAGGAGATTGGACGAGGGCGTGTGGCACACGCGTAAACCCCATATCTGTCCCATTGATACCAATATCCAACTACTTCTTCGTTATGCAACCTCCGAAACTGGCATTCCTTGCGTATGTGCATGTGCGTTTTCCTCGTGAGAGCATCGCGCGTAACTGGAAATTGTTGTTTCGCTGAAACTCTCACCTGATAGAATTCTGATAGCGTTGCAAACGATTGGAGTTTCGCGTTATTGGCGTTTCTCTTTCGCAATTTCGGTCTCTTGTAGTGCGTACCTAAAGAGATACAGAAAAGAAATTGCGATTGTTATTGCGGAAAGTCTGCATGCGTAAATAAGAAATACTGCGTCTTATAAAAAGAAAATCTTAATCTTTTAAAAAAATAATGTTGATCTATCTTTCATGTCGTACATCAATATATAAAAGACACAATTTTCTTGAAAAAGGAAGGAAGAAATAGAAATTATGGTTACTAAAGAAATGTTAAGAAACGATTTTTTATATTGTAGCGAAATTTTTAATCGTAGTCCCCAGAAGTACGAATTCCGTTTGAAACGTAATCCATGCATTCTTTATTCCAGCTAAGTGTAGCATGGCGCAACCCCGTTAAAACTTAAAATTACTCGTCCGCTACATAGTTAGAGCCTTTACAAGATTGTCTGCATAATTCATGAATAATGTTGCCCTGATAAGTCCGGGGAATTACAACTTTCGCTAATTCCAATATTACGCGAGAAACTTCCATCTCTTTGATGGATCCTATATCTTATTTTTCCTTCGTTCCATTCCCTTTAACTACGCCATGCAATAATATTCCGATATCGTAATTTATGCATTGGTAAGGCTGAATTATTTTTTTCCGTTAAAGAACATTTTTTTGCTTGTCATTCTAAATTCTGCGAATACGTATAATCAAGCTACATTGGAAATCGATCAGCGCGACAATATGGAATTACGATGACATCGATGTCGGGCGTTATACATCGCAATGTGTGCACTAATGAAAGCTAATCACGGTCCAATAGTTCGCGGATTGCCATCAAAGACTTGTCGACGTATCTTTGACGCTTTTGTAATCGACAGATCGAGGCTCATGCGTATATACACGATCGTGTCGTGCTTTATGTCGTCGGAAAGACGAAATCGGTGCTGTGTGTTTGAAACAATCCGTACCAAAGCTAGGTCCATAGAAGTCGACGTGTTAAATGTCTGTCTCTCAAAACGTTTACCGTGTCGACTTGGACGATTGACGTTTGAAATTCGACGCGTCGTACCGGTCGTCGTGCATTTCGTCATCCGTTTGGGTAAATCGTCGCGTTTGAATCAATTCGTCGCGCTTGCATATTCTCAGCGATGTCGAAAGATGTATGATGTCAGAGCGCAAAGTCTGGTTCATTTAATGCTCGCGAGTTTCTGATTTATTCCGGTTTACTCCAGGCGCCGCTTATACTATTTAATAATGAAAAACAAGTTAAAAGATGCTCTGTTTCTAATTATGTCTACTTAGAAATTGAAAGAGCGAATGACTAATTTTTATTTCTATATGAAACTCGTTAAATTAACAAATTTGACGTATCGAAGTAAAAATTATTGATGTATATTGCAGTGTACATCGTCAGTACTTCGTAACTTACTTAAATTGTCACAAATATTTTTAAACAAGTATTAATATTAATTTAAATCCTAAAAAATATATGTTCACCAATTCTAAATTTTTTAATATTTTTTCATTGTATGAATATATTATTTAAAATAATATACTTAAGCATGATCTACAATAAGTTGCAAACGCACCATTGCCAGTCGCTTTGCAACAGCTGCCTATCAGAAGCATCAATAGTAATTAGTGATGTTTCTCATTGGTTGCCATACCAATTAGACCACCCTTTAGTGTCACTTATTCAGAATTAATTAACCTACATCTTTACGCTGTATAAAACAAAAATTTTCATCAAAATCATAAAATGGAGAATAGCGCGAGTTGAAATATTTTTCAAACGATCGTGTGGTTTGCGTTACCGAGTCGATGCCAACGTTCGTGGAAACGTCGATCGCGAAATGACACATCGATTTTGACCGCAAAAAGATTGCAGAGTGGCTATCGGTCACTTTTTCTCTCCCTCTCCCATGTTTCCCTTGCGACCGGACCAGGTGTTTTCCGTCACGTTTGGCGGCGCGCACAATCGCGGAATTCGCGAGCACAAGCGATGGCCGCAAAGGCCGACGTTCTCGCTGGCCGTCGGCCGCGTGACGGATATGATATTGCCGGAAATAGGTACGCGATTTCCCGTGCGATCCATGCGCGCGTAATGCCGAATACAAATGGGATATGGATATACCCGAAGCGGCTACACGGCCGGCGGTGAATTATACACAGCGCAGGATTTGGTTGTGCGAAAGCGAGGATCAGTCGCTGCGATGCCAATGGCGTAAGCAGATTTTACGTCAGCACTAGTTACTTATCGAATCTGCATCGATTGATCATCATTTATGTGATTGCGTTTATAGTGGTTACATGGAGATGGCAGTAAAAGAATTAACTATCCTTGACACAATGATTTCTCATTTCTCAAAGACAAATTTTTTTTTATTAAAAAATAAATATTAATATAAAGTATCTTCCGTATGAAATCCTCTGAAAATATATTTTAAGTTACATAATTATCATTAACTTTGGCAAATGTTTATGTTAAAATTAATGAGAGAGATTTCAATATTATGCATACATATCTGTATGATTTATCTATGTGTGTTCAACGATTTCTCAATAAATCTTATAATTTTGTTTGTCTATAAATCGATGTTATAAAAATAAAAATATTTTTTTAATTAATTCTATGTTGGACAATATAAGAGTGTTTGTATTGTTTCTTGTTATCGTTATTATGCCGATTAGAATGGATATAACTTTCGGTCTGATCAATGGTTGAGTTACGCTACTGATAGTAATATAAATGCTGCGCGCATAAATAATCAGATGTGTTTCCATAAATTTTGCACTTTCGATTTTATAAGACGCTGACACATATTCAGAATTGTTATTAAAAGAGACGGAATTGTATTATATAAAAGGATTAAAAAACATTAATCTGCTGCGCGACAGTTTTAAACGAAGAGTAATTTTTTCTCAATAAACTTGTCATAAAAGCGTATATAGTTAATAATAACTACGCTTTCATTATTAAAAAGGATACAATTAGCCACATATTTAAAAATACAATATTTAACATTTAAATAAAACGTTAATAACATTTAACGTAAATAATAATAATGAAAAACTGTGGTACAAGATATATAAACTTAATAATTCTGTGTGTGAAGAAAAATTTATCGTTATTGTCATCACTATGGCTTTGTAAAGGATTAAGTAATCAACGCGAATGGGTGAGGGTGACTATCGATTACGCAGTTGATAAAAATTGCTTTCAGTTTATTCGATATGAATGCACGATTTGTGTATTCATTGCTGTATCACTATTGCTCGATTCAGCGTCGAAAAATTTGTCGAACGATATTTCAGAGAGATATTACAATGAAACGGAAATTCTCCCCCATGCCATTATATCGTAGATTTATGATCAAATATTTTTATAATTGAGATCCGCCAAGTTATATATCTATATAGCACACAAATTCGATAACGCATGCAATTTGAATTTCAAATACAAAACCGAATTTGAGGAAGTTGTCGGCGATGCTTTGCGAAATATATCTCCGTATGTAAACAGATAGATTTACTATTTTACATTCTCTAACTTCCCCATTGATACATTAAATAACTTTCACATCATGATTCTGCTCATGAATATGTTAAATACTTTACATATTCTCAATTGCAGACAAAGTCCGTTAAATTTTATTTGCGGCTGTGAGAGAAAATGTTTCTAATGCAAAATCAAATGGACATTTGCTTCCCCTTTTACATTAAAAGCTGTTCAATTAAATCAACATTATGGGAAAGATATATATTATCGAGGTATATTACTGTTTCGAACGTCGAATGATTGCGCGTCAAATAAGCGGCGTTTAACAATTGCATCTTTTGAGGATTTATTTGTTTTACAAAGCCATCAACCGGTCTATTATCGTTCTACTGGCTAGTGTGTATGCCGGTCATATCCGCGTTTGCACAAAGGGGACATTTTGCTGTAACGGAGAACACGTCAAAGACCCGTCGTGCGCTGTCGCTCCAACTTGTGTGATCGTGTAAATGTCTGACATGACTATATATGTACATACGTATACAATTGGTGCATACTGCATCTCTCTCTCTCTCTCTCTCTCTATTTCTCTTTCCTCCCCTCTGTCTGTATTCGCCTGTAGTTTCCCGTCATAGGATACACGATTGGTCTACAAAGGCCTTTACAAGAGGAAGGCGAACGGGCCCAAGATTGTCGAAATCGTGCGTGATGTCATGGTTAATGGTTCTCTGTAGCAATGTCAAACGATTTGACGTAAAGGGTGGTCGTAACGCCTATCGCGACAATCGTTTTGTTGATTTAATCGATGCAAAATGTACTACGTTAATTTCAAATGGCAATTTAACAGGCGACCGGTGAAATTTGTAATCGAAATATAGCTTATTATTCCAATTATGTATAAAAAAAAATTAATTTTATTAATTGCCATGCATTAATATATTTTTCTTCTGTATTTTCCCTTTATAATACCTCGTAAAAAATTAGCTTAAAAAATATATTAATGTTTCGTTTTGACTTGAAGAGAATATCGGATAGCACAGGTAATAAATAGGATTCAAGACTGCTTGAATTTATCTGAAAACCCGACACAATGAATAATTATACGCATCAAAATATCTCATTTTCCAGCATGGTTAGCACCATTACGCGAAACCAATCCTGCGGCCATAAAACTGATTATATCGAGCATGCAGTTATGCGAAAATGTAACAACCTATTTAATGTTAACTAATTTAAAGAGCTTTCAACTGTAAGTAATTTGTAAAGAGCTTTCAATTACAGTAATTATTCAAAAATTTTTGCTAAAAATGATTTAAATGACTATAATTATATAATCAGTTAAATATTTCTTTTTGTAATTTTAATCATTTTTATAGTTATAATAACTATATTTCTAGTCATTTTCAGTTGCCAACTATATATTGGTTGATAAAACTATACTTATAGTTATTATTATTAAACTGTAACAATCTTAATCATAATTATAGTAATATGTAATTATAGTTACAAATACCAAAGTTTTTCTATCGTGTATGACGAACAATCTTTGAAAATAGAACTATTAACTGTTATTCTTTCTCTAAGTGATCAGTGATCATGCATGGGGAAAGCTTTACGAGCTAATAAGATGATATAATTAATTGAATCCCTATCCGCGGGAGAGAACTTTTATTATCCTCGAACGCGTCGTCGTGACTTCGTCCACCGTGATTTCGCTCCCACCCTGACTTTCTTGCGAATCTTCATTACGTACGCACTGAACTATGAACAGCTTCTGAAAGTTAAAGCCACTTATCGACGACGGCGGCGGCATATCTCCGGCGGGTTTAATCTACCCTGGAATCTGAGTTCGTCGGGAAAACCGTGCGCAGAACAGAGAAAGAGAGAGACCAGGCTACTGCCGGCGGCCGATTACCATCCGGGAATGTTTATTAAATCCTACGATTCTTTCCGTCAGTTCCTTTCATTTATCCGGTTAAAAGTTCGACTCGGTTGTCGATCGGATTGCGCTCTCTCCGCTTCTCTATTGACTCTCCGCGTACATATATATCATCGATCTCTTTCATTAACTTCCGCAATTCGCACGACATCCTTTCGAGCAAACTCGAGTTATCAGAGTTGCGTTTCCGTGGGAAATTTTATGGAATTTACGTCATTCTGTACCCTTCGGAAATATTTGTGTTTTAGAAATCTTATGAAATTGTTTGTATTCCATTCTTATTTTTTTAACTAATTATTGAACCACCTAACCACTGTCTTGTTTCTTTTTTCATCGGCAATATGAGAAAAAAGCAAATACTTTATAAATAATTAGTTGCTAATAAACATCAGATGTTAGAAAATATCGCAGATGTCTGCAGTTATAGAAAATACGTTTCTCTACATTTTGCTACGGGATTATAAATAAGATAATTAAATTTTCGCTATTAATTTCTGCTCCTTCACGCGCGCACGTGCCGTTCTCGAGGCAATTTTACCGTTTATTCCGATAGTCCCGGCGCGACCATTCATTGACGTCCGCGCTCATGCCAAACCGGCAGTCGCTTCGGCCGACTGCACAATCTATGAAAGCGACCGGCGGAATTTCATTAGCATTGAACGCCACCGGTCGAACTGTCCAAGTCGGCTGCTTGTCCAAGTCTCTATCTTTCTCTCTCATACTCCTTCCTTGCGGTGCATCCGCCTATCCATTTGGAAATGTCTCGCTTACAAGCACGCGCAACTACGCGAAGAAGGAGACTTTAAAAAGTTTATATTATTTATTTTCTCGTAAACATTTTTTTATCCAGCATTGCGAAAAACATTAGAATTTTTTACGTTATTTCAAAGAAATCTAAATGTAAAAATTTAGATTCATATCTTTAAATCAACTTTTTTAATTGAAATTATTTTTATATTTTTGGTTAAACGCTGGTAACACATTTTACTGACGATATATATATATATATATAAAATACCTTAGGACACAGGCCATCTATTACCTGCCTGTAGCAATCCAACCACGAGGGACGCGCAGGTGGAATGGTAGTAATGCGACATCGAATTATTCGTGGGATATCGCTCTCCCTCTCTATGCATCCTGCATGTAATCCTCTGTAATCGTGCATATAGTTAATGGGACATTAGAGATATAGGCGTCGCTTTATCGAAATCTGGTGTCCTAGATCATTCTTGGACACTTCAATCAGATTCGTAATTCATGTTTCAATTTTCATGAATTTCCAGAATGACAGAGATGCATGTGATAGAAATTTCAGATTAAATCCTGCGTTCTTAGAAAAGTTCACATTTACGATGTTCAAATAATAAAATTAAAATTCTTCTAAAATAGCTTATGACTTAATGAGAATTTATTATACTTATTGCTTTTTTTATTAACTAATAGTTTTGATTGATATTTTAGCGCAAATGAGATTGTTATAGTTTAATCAATGAACATCTTTAAATTTGAACGTTCTTAATATTATAGTAATCGACACTTAAAGGAATTATTTATTTAAGTCGTTTATTTAAATAACATCTTCAAAAAAGTTAAAAATTTATTAAAATTATTATTTGTGTTGTGATATAAAATATTTGCATAATATTTTTAAGAAATGACAGTAAACACAATATCCGAATGATGTTGTACAATATACATGATCTCATACATTAATAACGATTCTACAGTAGATAATTGATTAATAATTTAAAAAATAAGCAAGAGATTGACTCGATTGGCTTAGTGAGTAAACAAGAGGAAGGGGTTAACCGTTCACGTTATATCCGCGATAATACGTCGTATTTACTGATCAATGCCAATAAGCATAGCGCAAATGATTTGTCAGTCATGAAATATGATCAAACCCCATATTCGTGTTATATTCGGTTTGCTCTGTTAATATATTATAATAATATTTCTTTATTATATTAAAAGTCTTTGTGAAGAAATTTAAGGATTAATGCAAACATATTTATAAGTAGGTTTATGATTTTTTTTATTAAATACAGCATTTATAATTTTGTATAGACAAAAATTGATATTACATAAACATAGTAACGAATTAATCATTTTTAACATTATTGACTTTTTGTAAAAAAGAGATATAATTAAGAGATAGTTCATCTTTCATAAAAGAGATATAAATAAAAGATAGTTAATCTTTCGTACAGTTAACTCTTATGCGTCTTTTCGGTATGGTACACCAGATTTTCTTTTTCCAATACTTTTTTAATGCTTTTTCCATTGCTTATAACTTTTTTATTAGTAATGATATATACATTTGCTTGGTACCTTTATGTTTCTTAATGTCTGACGTTTGAATCGAAAAAAATTCATCATTTACAATATTTTTATAATTTTACAATTTTATATAAAGGTGAAGGTTATAAGCAATCAATTTAGATTCGCTATATTTTATCGTAGTGTTATTCTTGTAAAACATGCCGTTTAAAGTCAAATATTTTTATCCTTTTTTTATTGTCTAATTTATTGTAGACTAATTATTCTCATTAGTTGTACGAATAGCGTAGATCATTGATTTTGTGTTGGTAAAACGTGGCTCAATTACCGACTCTCACAAAGTTTGTTCCGTACTTTTATACTATAAATGAACTATCTTGAGCGCGTAGAGACACTCGGTACTCTTCGCCAATATGCATCGAGGGATGTCATGCACGAAGGAGTTTGCGGCGAAATATAATGGTCGAAACTCGGTCGTGCTTGGTCAGATTTTCTGGACAGTTGGCGAATCTATTGCGTTAAGCTCTTTACAGTTGGTCAGCGGATAGCGAAAAGATCTAATTTGCCGTGTGGCACAAATAGAGGTAGGAGAGTGACATGCACGCTCATCCTCCTTCCTTTACACATATACGTGCACATAGAAAATTGAAACGGACACTTGTCAATAAGAAATAAGAGATGCCGAAGGAAGAATTAGACTATTTCAAGATTTTTATTAGATAATTTTTTTATATTACGTGTAAAAAATTTGATCGTATAAGAATATAAATATTGAAATTTTTAATATTGTTAAAATAAATTATTTATTGCACAATAAATAATTTATTTCTAATTTCTAATTCTTCCGAATTGAGATTAATTTTAATCAATCTATATACTCGTATAATATATACCTAATTATCTGATATATGTCGACTCATGTTTTCTTCGTAATTTCATTTTGGAACAATGCTTCCCGTGAATATAAAACTTTTGGCAAATCTATGTGAAGCTTACGCTGCACTACATAAATACTATGCGCACAGATACTCGATGGATAAAACGGCTCTGTCGAGAGGGGATTGGTTGTGGAGGCAGGGTGGACGTTGTCAGTGCAGTGTCCTACCCAGCGCCCATTCCCAAAGTCCATTACGGATTCCGTGGAATTATGCCGATTAGCCCGGGATCCCGGAATTTACACCGGACTAACGCTCAATACTAGTCGCCGTGGCGAAATCTCATCTCGTGGAAATAATTAAAACCCGCACACACACACACCCATCCGCACCGCGCGGATTTGTCTCTGTCACTCCTCCCGTTAACTCGCTCTCTTGCCGGCTACTTGTCGCGCTCCGATCTCGACGGCGACGTCGTTGTCCTCGGTGGGCATCGTTTGCCATGAATGAGTAAGAGGCGGATTATAAGCAACGAGAGACGAGAGATGAACGGTCGCACGCCGCTATGGACACCGCGAATGCTAATCGCGAATCACGCGGCAAGTTAGAATCGTGGAGGAAAAATTGAGGACGTGGCGAAAAAAGGGATTCCCGGTGAATATCATGACGTCGTTTTTTTGTAATTATCCCTCTGAGTGCACGCGATTTTAAGATCATTAAGAAACGCTCGTTAAGAACTTGCCTCTAGGATTTCTCTTTACTTGACAGATGCGTTTGAATTATAATCGTCAGTGGTAACTATCGGATTTAAGATTTAAAAATTATGCAAGTACGATTTAAATTTTGTAATAAATAATAAGAGACTATTGTAATGTTGAATATTTAGCAGCTATAGTCTTTCACACATTATCTTATTATTTATATTACAAGATGTTAGACGATAATTTGTTAAGTTTAAACAAAATTTTCACTTATCGAGGCTTAATTTAATTACGGGGAGTGATCTCAACTTACTGCCAAATGAAGAAACAGATCAAGAAAGGAGGACGCAAGACTGCGTTCAATTAGAATTAAAATAGCAAATCCACAGAACAATTAAAACACGTGATAAAACGAAACATCATGCCAGCAAAAAGCGCACTTGTGGCCAGCGTTTTTTACGAACAGAACACCAACTTGTTAATTAAAAGACAACCGGTGGAGCGCGAAGCTCGCTTATCGGTTTGTGAGCTTTAATACGTTCGCACGCACTAGCGAGCTTTTAATCGCCGACTTGCCGCGGCGATCTTCGATTCCATTTGCGGATAAAACCGATTCCAAAGTAATCGGATAACCGATCACAGGCGAGCGACGGCGACGCGGGCAATGCGCCGTGCGATCGGGATATTGATCAAATATTTAATATCGCCCAGGGATCTGCGCGCGCGGGTAACGCATTCCAGGCACAATGAACGGTGCTCATTAGCAGCTGGTTCGTTATTCAAAGTTTGACGTGTTCGATCTCTGAAGTTTGCGCCGTCGAAGGAAGTCCGCGGGCGCGGAGAATATTTCCCCGCTTCACTTTGGAAACAAACGAACTTCCACCGTGGATTTTTACGTCCTTTTACGAGTCCCACTTATAGAAGCATTCCTTCTTCGAGTTTACGAGTAGCTTGAAACTATCCAAAACAATTTCTTCGACTTCGCGCTTTCGGTAGCTAATGTGTTGACATTTTCCCGGAACATTAACATTCATATATACAATTCGCCGCTGCGTTCGCTGCATGCGGAAATTGTAAATTGAGACGAAAATGTAATAATGATATTATGCCTTACCCCGTACCAACAATAAGCTTCTCGCTCGAGTTACAGCGCACTCCGTAATATTTTTACATTTGTAAGACGCGCTTCATTGTATTTCGGTTTTCCATCAGCAACGCATCCTTTGCATTTATATTTTCGAGATCCAAGTCACTCAGCTGCCAGGACAGGACAGCGACATTAATCAATTTTATCATCGAGCGGTCGATTTCAGGCTGGATGCCGCATCAAAGGCTCGCGCAAATCCGATCAAACGGCGGTCCGCCCGTCCGCATTATATTAATTGGGCTCCGCACATAACACACAGCAATAACATTAGCGAAATAATATAATAACGCTATCGGCACTCGGCCACTGGGCTGACCGCCGTCCAGTGGTCGTCGACATTATTTCACGACGTGAGGCAGCACAAACATATTTGCATAATATGTATACCACTATCACGCTTCCTTCTCTCCTCCGCAGCCTCCGCCCCAACTAGAAATTCGAAATACGGCTGTAATCAGCGAACGCCGCCTTTCGTATCGATGATGCATCACAACGCATGGGACGCGTTTAGCATGACGAGCCAGTTGATTGAAAGCTATTTCAATGTGTGGGATGTGTATCAGATCATGGATACACGAAGTTATCTCGAGTATATTTTATCCTTGACGACGTCAAGATATATAGTTTCTAGATATGCTTGAGTAGCCGATATTATGATCATAATTTTTTTTTCAATTTAAGAGACTTAAATAGGTTTGGTTCAAAAGTATACAATTCTAAATGCAGTCGGGACGTAAAAACGAAGCTACGCGAGACGTTATTACCCTTTACTCTGCGAGGTCTTAAGGTACGTCACGATGCCGGTCTGGTTACTGTGCTTCACGCTTTATGAGTTTACACTCGCGGTAAGATTCGCGATAGAGCGCGGAGCTCGCTTCGCTCCTCTTTACCTTGCCCGGGTTCTTCAGGTAATACGTGCACTGTGCCCGTAATACCTGCAACAACCTTGTACCGATAAATACCGAACTCCATGCTTATCATACGGAATAGATCACAGATCATGAGTACGGAATAAATATTAAAAATGAATTACAATGACTGTAATATTATAGTTGCATAACCTTAGAGAGAGAGAGAGAGAGAGAGAGAGAGATATTTATAGAATTAAATGTAATGTAGAATCCTTTACCTCAGTTTTGATCCGATATCATAGCAAGAGATCTTTCGAAGTCGCTTTTCTTTCCAATCAATACGATTGGATATTTATTATTCTCCATTGGGATCACACAAAGCTTTTTCCGTTATCTTATGTCCGATGCTAACTTACGTGTTTAAAATATCTTCTTTCTATTCTCTGTACATAATTGTTATTATTTATTATTATTTTTACCAATAATAACACATTTGTTATTATTTTTATTAATACTAAAATTATCTTATTGACTATATGTATACATACTCATAATAGTAAAATATTGCAATAAAGTTTATTGTAATATTTTACTATTGTTAGTATGTATATAGTCAAAAGTATTCTATAATTATACAGGATATTCCAAAATTCACGACTTTGTTATTACACGGGAAAAACGGATTTGTTGAAGTATTTAAAAATGTAGCTAAATACAGATCTGAAAATAATTTTGCTGGATCATCAAAATAATTATGTAGAACGCTTAAACGTCGATGATAAAAAGTTTTAACATTCTCAACAATTTAAACGTCCTACGTAATTATTTTGATGGTTCAAACAAAATTATTTGCAGATCTGTGTCTAAACTTTTACTACTACTTTAGCGAAACCATTCTTTCTGTATATTTAAATACTCAAATATTACTGGATATATCCTGCTATATCCAGTATAATAATTCTGCTTATTATCATTAAACGCGTGCAGCGACATGGAAACTTGTGTATGCAGATACGATTGGATACGTCGCCACCGTCAACTATACGGTCCCTTATTGCAGACCGTTAGATGAAATATAAAAAGTTTCATCAACGTTACCGCTGGGCGCGAGAGAAAGTTGGAACACGAAATATGAAGCCGGGATTATTCCGCACTAAACGTCGACGTCGCGTGCAATTATACCCGTACGCGGTTATGTCACTGTGCCTGAATCGTATACAATATCGGATATTTGAGTTTGTAACGATGAGTGATATGGATCCATTTTATGAAGGAAACAAGGGAATCGCAAATATCGAAGTAACGAAAAAATTTTTCAGTTAATCTCTTAGCAGAATAAAAAACGATCTGACTTTAATTTATCAAAAACTGTTTACACTCAAACGTAATACGAACAATTTTTTTTTTAATTTGTCTTATTATGAGTGTTTTTTATATTGTAAATTATAAATGGGAATGATTGATGAGGCAGTATATATTATTGCTTTATTTCTAAGAAAATATTTTATTTACTTAATTAGATGTATAGACATTTGAATGGAGGGAAGCTATAATTTGAAAGGAGAAGACATAATAAGGAGAAGAATAATGTATATATGACAACTAAAAATTCAGTCCAATAAATAAATAAGCTGATAGATGATATGTCTGTAGAAGCTTTGCTTCTTTGCTGACATTCAAATTTATTTTTAGAATATAAAATGATTATTTATATCAAACAAAGATTAATTGTGTGTATCAGAAAAATTGTATGTGACAATATAAATAGAATAACAATTTTATATTTACCATGTGCTGATTTTACATTGATTTCAATGTCAATTAATCGCGCGCAAATAAACTCTAAAAATATCGTTTACTAGAGCTGTCGTATACCTTTAAAGCAATCCCTTATTCTCTGAGCCTGTACGTCAGCTTGAATTCCGGAAAATTACTTCGTGTTCGGGTCATCTTTGATGCGATCGTCTCTATGGATATCCATTTACAATGATATCGATAGACACGGCCTCTTGCTCGGCTCAGAACACATAGGACATTGAACTATGTCTGCGATCTATATTGGTGGCCCTCTTTACACAACATATCTACTCTACGAGGAATTTATTGATTTGGAGACGTGTTTCTTTATGTTGTTTATATAAAATGTCAGTAAATATCGTACTTCTAACGTTTATTTAAAAAAGAAAACGTAACGTTTTTGTTACTTCCTATTTTGTCAATAATATTGCTCCGATTTCAGTTTACCAGAATTTCTATCGGATATTGTATTACTTTGCAAAAGAGCAGAAATTATAAATTAAATATTCGATAATTTCTAGCATGTTGTAGTTTAGTTACTGGTCATTAGCGTCAAGTTTGAGGCTGTTTGGTAAGAGCTGACTTCGCTTGCACAGGAATATGCTTAAAACAATACCTGCTTACACGCATAATTGACGGCGTCAAAGTTTTCCTTTATTCTGTTGATGCGCCCACGAATACAATCGATAAGAGTTGATTACATCCTTAGGGGAAACTTCCTCAATATACTGATAAAGTATTTGAAGAGCGTCTGGTATATCTGCGAAAACGATAATATATCTTACACGGAATTATTTGCAAAATAATGATTAAATATTTCTGATAGAAAGATTATCGAAATGCAAAAGTTTAATATAAACATAGTTCGAATTTCAAAATATAATAAATAATACAGACATTTGTACAAAATAATATTTTCTATAATAGCGTTAAAGTTTATGATAATGCTATTTACATTACTACGTGAATTCATAAAGGTCATATGAATTCTAATAATTATAAATTTGAGAATGGTGAGCTCTAATATATACATTAATTAATGTAAAATTAATTTAGTTATCAATGTATTTGTCAACATGTTTATGATTTAGTAATTGACAAGCGATGCATTTATTTATACACGATTACCTAAATTTACTTATTTATGTAATCACTTTTTCTGATTAAGCGCGCATTTACATTTTAGTAATTTTGAAATTTAGAAATATGTGGTAATTTCGTAAAGAAAAATCTTACAGTTTAGATATATAAATTGTTAAACTTAATAACATGAATATTATTAAAAAATAATTATATTTATTATTTTTGTAAAGAGAGATGCCAAGGGCGTTTGCCAGATTTAACTGCAATCGCATTCGTAGAACTTCATCTTGGCGATCCGAAGCGATGCACATGTGGCATCGCTTTGATATCGGAATCTATGTATCTGTTCAAATCGTTGTTTGTCCGCTGCGCGAAGTTTATCGGTTTCTCAGCAATTTCTCAAAGTTGCCGCTGTGTTCGAGCGCAGCAGCGTGTGCAGCAGCATCATCTCTGCCCGCCGCCGGCTTCCTCCGTTCCTCGCCTTCTCTCGATTCCGTCGCAACCCCCGTCCGCTTCGCGACCCTGCGGAATTCCTTTGGAAACTTTCCGATATTCATATCTGCCCGCTACTACATCAAAAATTCCAAGCTCGCCCCGCTCAGCCTGCGAGAGTTCTCTCTCAGTTATAAAGGATTCGCAGCCACTTACAATATCAGCCCGCCCTTTCCCTACCATTTCATCCTCTCCTAGTATCCACCCTCTCCAATATGCCCCTTCGTTCCTTTCCTTCACTTCTCTTTCCCTCTCCTTCTCTCTCTATTTATCTTCAATGCTTCTAGTTCGTTCACCATCATCGATGTTCGAAAGGCCCTGCCTTCTTCGTCCTTTCTTCGGCATTCGCCTTACCATCAGCACTCGCCTTTGCACCACCGCTACGGTCACCCTTCTCGGCGTTTTCTCGCTGATCTGGATTAACGAGGTAACTCTTTTTCTGCCGACTTCTCGGAGGAGTCCGAACTACGGCCCATCCAGCTCGTTCGTGACTCGCCTCAAAACGAGGCTAGTATGTACGTATCCGGAGAGAGGCAGATCCTGCGGCTCACCCTCGTCGGCTGTCTGAGTACTTTCGATTCCTTGGTGGGATCCAATCGGAATCTTGGAAAACAGCTTGGGTTATCACGTCGGACTCATGTCTGATTATGTACGTGAACTGAGGATAATAAATCACGTAAATCGTACACACTCATATTAGGTTGTTCTTAAATTGAAGGTTAATCTTTTTTCTCAGCTATACATATTTTGACAAATCAAAGCGTACGTTATTTCTGGGATATTCTAAAAATATTCTGGAATCGCTCTTAGTACAAAAATATTTTCTCACTAAGAGCCGAATAGGGAGAAAGAAGAAGTAATCATCGAATATTGTCTTAGGAGAAATTTACAGAGTGATTTAATTGGCGAGGTATTTAATATCGAAACTTAAGAGATTTTATAGACTTAAGCGTCAAGAGCGTAGATTGGTAACAAAAGTTTGTTATTCAATTAATTTGTAGTGGATCTCGCTTAAACGGTAACTTAGCCAAAGACCTCATTATCAAGATACTTAAAGTTACAAACTAAAAAGTTTCAACAAATTGGACGGTTTCGCGCGAATTTTTGCCGAGAAGCGTAAGCTCTTGTATCTCGCATACACGCACGTATCCCACTGTAATGAATGCCGAGTAGATTTATCGTTCCCGCGGAGCTCGTCGTCCTTAATTAATGACCGGCCGCGCAGAGCTCGTCGTTTCGTCGTGGATTAATTCGCCTCGAAGTGTCTACTAATTATCAATGGATTCGCGTTGCGCGTTCATCACGGCATCGAAATTCCAGCTAGAGGTGCTGCACCGCAAATCCGCGAGTGCGCGCGAGCACTAAGCGCGCGTATGCACGCGGATTTCTCGCTCTTGCGTATCCTGCGTGATCGCAGAAGCGAGAAACAGGATTGACAGGAAGGAGGAGAGATGAAGCGCGATCCGCGAACTCGTTGAGCATGAACGGCCAATCGTTCGTGGCACGGAAACCGGTTGCGGTGTAAACGTCACGTTCCAGAGGGCGTCTACAATAGCTCATTAAATTGAATAATCATCGAGGGCCCGCAGGTACGCTGTACCTGCAATTTACTTGCTCATGGGGCGCTAAGCTCGAAAGCCCGTTCGAAAGCTCGCTCGAAAGCTCGCTTGGATGTAACGTATCTGTTACCCGCCTCACATTACACTCATGCTCTTAATTTTGGACTACATTAATCCGTAATCCAAAATCGAGAATGATAAGAATATTCTAATTTATTTGTTTCTTATTTTTATTAGCTATTTGTCATATTTTCGATTTCTTGTTATCTAATACTAGAAATTGATTTGTAATCTTTTTAATAATTATGATTGATATCAATTTGTAATATAACTTAATAATAATATTCTTAATGATAATGATTTATCTCTAGTACAGAGAGAGAGAGAGAATGCGATTACAATTTTTAACAGGCATTTACAAGATTTTTAATAAATTTAACAAAATTTACGTTTTATGTTCACCTTTGTTAAAAAAGTAACTATACATAATAATAATGTAGTAAAAATTAAATTAATTATTGTATAAATATGCAAATTAAGAAAATTTAGTTTAAAATTTAATAAGAATAAAATGTGATTTTTTAATATATGTGTTCTATACAATCCATATATTTAAACATAAAATAAAGTATTATAAGTATGATAATAGTTGATAACTATACATTATATAAAAATGTTATAAATATGTGACAATTTTGAATTAATTAATTAAAAATTAAGTAAAGCAGAATATATAACAATTAGCAAATATGACGGTCATTATATAATTTCAATATTATCATTCTTTTTCTCTTATACCTAGTATCTTTCTATTTATGTATGTGCACAGTAGAAATACAAATTTTTAGCGATTCGCTAACGTGTAATCGTTTGCATTAAAATATGCGACACGGAGTCACGTTCCAATTAATTCTCATAATAGTCATTAATTAGTCCCCGCAATTACGAGAGTCATATTCGAAATTGTAATCCCGATCGAAATTGAATACGCCGGACGTGCGCGAGTATGCGTAAGCGAGTTGATATTAGCATCTCTGTGATATAAATTGTTTGTACAATTAAAAGTTCCACTACACCGACACGTATTATAATCAAAAGGTAGTTCTCTTCTCATAATCAATAACGTCGTATTCAACTTCATAATTTAATTACTACATTATAAGCGAAATTAAATCTTTAGCTAACATCACTTCTAATTTCACTTTTAATCTGTAGGTAATAAGATATCTAGATTTTATAATTTTAATCTTATAAATTTATTATTTTTAAAATAATGATACTTTTATTCAAAGTTACTTATTTAAATGACAGGTTTATTTCTCAAGCAAGAAAAAGGAAGATAATTTCTAATTATATGTACTTACCTCATTTCGAATATTAGAAACTTGCATGTTACAACCAATAAAATAATTATATTAATTCATCAATCTCGAAAATCGTATCATAATTCACTTACATATATTATTAGTTTTTGTTAAAATTATCAAAATTGTATTTCGCTTGGAAAATAGATTTAATTCTGAAAATAATTTATCCTTTTCCCCGACAGTAACGTATTGGCAATCGAAAATGCACCTCAATGCTATTTTGGCATCTCTAGCAGCTCATTAAATCGAATAATTATCAGCCATAATCGTATTGTATGGCATATACACTTTATATGACTACCGCATCAGCATATATCCGTACGCGTCCACGTGCTGCGGAATTTTGATCGACTGGTAAATGGTTCCCTTGACGACTACGAATTATTTATTCCCTACACGATTAACGTCATGTAATCAACGATAACGTAATGAACATATTGCCTAGTGCTTGTAATGACGTAGTAATGCCGTGGCTTTTCTCTTTCCACGTAGAATATCGATTACTTCTATCAATCTTCTGCAGTCTCTCGCGAGATATTAATTTCTTTGACAGTATCGATCCATCGCAGAAATCAATAATTGATAAAGTCTAATTAAGTTAGCCGTATAATGAGCAAATTTAAAATATACACGTGTAAAACAGTCGAGCTATTATCGAAAATTTAAATTAATTTTTTATATGTTTTTCGGCAAATTTTAAACAAATCAATACTTGGCAATTTAGAGGTATAGTCGAGCTATTATCGAAAATTAATTTTTTATATGTTTTTCGGCAAATTTTAAACAAATCAATACTTGGCAATTTAGAGGTAAAACGTCAAATAAAGATAATGACTGTGATGTACATTAATCGTCTCTTTATTCGTCTATATATATAATATGTATATATCTCCGTTGGCGACAATATTTCGATAAGTCGTGGCTTGGCTTGGTACAAGTTGCGTTTCATACTTGGAGTATTACGGGGGAGGGGGGACAGTAATTAATTACATCGACGCACAGGTATGCATATCATTAATCGTACGTATATCGTGTATTTATATAACATATGCACGCGCGTGAGATTATTGTACAGTGTGCGATGCGCCGCCGTTGACTAAACATTTTTCATTTCGAGGAGGACGGGATTTGGGAAGGGCAGTGGGGAAGGAGAGATGGGGGATCGAAGACGGTAGTATTCACAATAGGGGTATTTGTGGAGAGGATAGATCGCCATTCTGTATCATATCTATGTATACATAGTGCAAAATATATTAAGGTCGGCCACTCGTACGAGGACAGCGTTGAGACATCCCTTTTAAAGGCTAGCCGTCCTTTCCGAATCGCCGATTAATTCTCTCGTCCTTAAAAGAGCCAGCGTGATCGAGCTCCGAGGGAAATCGCACGAGCTCTCTCTACCGCCTCGACTCTAATCGTACTAAAAGCACTTTTTACATTGTTTCAGATACGACAAAGTGGACTTGTCTCGGCGCGATATGATGAGCAGAGGAGCCTAAAAGTATCGATATTCGACGCTGGCAAGAATATCGGGTATCGATGCTATCCAGCATGCTTAGCTCGACACATCCGATATTTTTTTTACTTTAACAATTTAAGTAAAGGCGTTGAATATATCGGTACTTCTATGCGCTCCCATATATCCCGACGCCCGTTGATGAATTCGAGCGATTGGAAATCCACGAGAACGATCAAAGCGCACGGAGATTCGCCGATATGTAAGTAAAACATCACGAAATCATGCTCGAATCATTAAATGATATGTTAATTCACGACGCAATCCGCGCGCGTCACTTCGCGCGTCGTCTCAGTTCTTTAACTGCGCAAACATTATCAAACGTGTCTTAAAAAATTCAACAATTTCTCTCATACTATCTTTACACATTTTATGTATCACGTATAAAAATGTATGGGTCAAGATCTGCCGAGATTTCGCTAAATAGAGAATTTAATTTGTTATGATAACATGAGAAATGAGTTAACATAATTTTTAATACATTATCTTTATATCTTCTCTTTGACTTTTTTAAATTTGTAAAATTAAATTGCATTGAAAACATGACATGTAATACATAAACATGAAGAGATAAAATTGAATTGGTACTCTTACAATATTAATGTTGTTGTTCTCTGTCTGTGTACTGTTTTCGTTACCCACTTTATAAAAATATTACAAATCATTAAAAACCAAAATGGAGACGTTTTCACGTTATGTTTTCTCAATTGTCAAATGATATATTGGCCAATGTAGTGCTGTACGTATGATCTTTATTATTTCTCATCTCTTGTCGTTTTATCATGATAAGGATGATTTACGGGGTGATGAGTAATCGACTCATCTTTAAAAAGCGTTGGTAGCTATAACAATGATAATCAACAATGATCAGAATCAACAGAAGTCGATAACTTTGAGCCACGAAGACTCATAGTTATCCGCCCTAACGCGCAAAAGGCCGATTTCAATTACGATTTAACTTTTATTCTTCTTATTTCGACTTACGCTTTAGATATATTTATATATATATATATTTATATATATTATATAATCCTTGTATATATATAAACACACCTACGGTCAACAATTCGATAAACCCTATTCCGTAATTTACACAATCTACACATAGACGTTTTCTCGCTTTCCATTAATAATAATTAGACATCGCGATGTTTTCTCTCACATGGCACACATACGCATATACACGCAGGCACGCACGCAAAACAGGCATATACACTCACTTATTGTGACTATGATGAGGCCCAATTGCGAATAAATAACGAAACAATCATGCTGCGCCTTGATCGTGCGGCGATTGACGCTTTGACCCATTTCCACGTGACATTAAATACGAAATCGATTGACGATCAGGATAGTATGACATTAATATCATTTCCGATGTCACGACATCGCGACACTCCTCCAACTTGTACCATGGCGATCGATAGCTGTACAGAAATTAGCTCTTCAAGCTTTGATGACAAAACAATCGGATTTATGAACTTATGATTAATTTATATTTATCAAGATTTAACACAGAAATATACGAATATAAATAAATTAAGTGTAAACCAAAAAGATAAACAATAATAACCTGCTCGTTATTGAAACACAATGTCAACTATATTAAAAATCAGCCAAAGACGAGCGAATAAATCAAGATGTTATAAATATAATAATAGAATTTAATGTTTAATATGCATTAAAATCGAGCGAAACTGTAGTAAATAAACCAAATTCAAGTGCAATGTGAATTAGCTAAATTTACAATCGATTTACAATGATTTTATGGATACTAGCTTTTTTATGAATTATTTAATGATAAATGATCGCGTGATAATAATCCTGTTTGAATTTATTAATATTTTATCATTGTCACGTGGAACATGTCACTGCAATCGTGATGAGTTTATAGTAGAAAAGAAGAGAATCTATATACGAAACGTGCCATTAGAACAAAGCAAATTATTAATTCTTATTATAATGATACTGCAAACTTTTTATAATCATATTTATTATTAAATTATGCAATGACAAATATAATGTTTAATTTAATGTCACGTGAAGAAGGGACCAGAAACGAGTTATTTTACCTTGTTATACGGTATTATACCTCTGTGAAAACGGTGTTCGTACTCGCAGACCGTGCACTATTCTTCGTATTTCACAAGTATAAAATATTTAACCTCCATACGCGTTAATCGTCCATTCCACAACGCGACTGTCGAATAACGTAATTGACAACGCCGTCGACAATGAGCGGTAGTAAAAGTGTTGTCGTTATAAAGCTTCGTATCCTTTGTCTACCGACGTTATTCATTGTCCCATTAAATGGACGACTTTTATGTAAAAGGACCTGAGTGCCTTTATGTCAAAACTGAGAAATAAGATTCTAAAGTTCTCCCTAGGAAATGTAATAGCTTTTTGTGCTGTAATTTACAGTAAAGTTATAGGATCTTAATCTACTTAACAAATCAGGGTTACAGGACTTGAGATTTAACTATTAATAATATCGGATTAATAAATGTTAATTCGAAAGTATATATACATTTATACAAAAAGATGGATTGATCGTTCTTCCGTCGGTTAGTTGTTTTCACATATGAACATTTCCAAGACGTCAGAGATTTACTCCGTAAATGTCGCCAACTTAAAAGGAGCACAATCGACACTTGGTGCCATTTATAGAAAAGCCGCCTGAATGGAGGTAACAACATGGATATCTAAGATTAGACTCGGGAGAAAAGCGATGTGGACCCTTGAAATACCGATATTTATAATGAGCCGTTTTAAATAACATTATAAATTTTCTAAAAAAAAGAGAAAAATAATGAAGGCGAACATTTGGCACGTTTTCCTAATCGGGACGAGTAATTATCTCTCACTTTCGTTTTCGTCTGCGCGCCTCGTTGTAACTGGGCCGAAATTACGTATAAAAAATCGTTTACCGAGCCGTCACATTTTCGGCGGACCTCAAATTTTCCGAAAATCTGCATAGATGCATGTAAACCACATAAGTATTATTTGTAAAAGGAATACTAACATTAATATAAAAAATTTAGCTCAAAAAGAAAAGTGGAAGCATGATTTTTTTCGTAAAAGTTTTTTTTTATATAAATAGTTCGTCATTTTTGCAAAAATGAGATCGTTTTCAACAATATTTGGTTTTAACATCGATAAGATGGTAGCAATTCTACTTACTATTATTTCGCACTCCCATTTCTTGATATGCGAAGATTCTCGTGATATTGATCGAACATCCATTATAATCCAAGATTTGAATTCTGATGATCAGGCAGTTCGGCAATTAGTTATTTACAAAGCATCGTTTTATCTAGAAAATCCTATTCCCTACTTTTTGCTCAAAGCATATACCAGTATTTTTTCATCGACTTCTTGTGAAATTCTTTTCATTGTATAGGAATGGAAAGTCTTTTCTTGCTTAATAGGATATTCTCGACTGATTTAAATGTAATAGTATGTTATATCTTTAGAACGGACTATAAACCGAGAATAAAATTATACGAAACATCCGTGTTGCATGTTGAAGAAATTAAAAACGACGTAGTTGTCTGAGTAATGTCGAGATGTCGAAAAGAGAAGCGTCTCTGTCATACGGTTCGATTGACATAGAAATTTAATAACGAAATTGCCGATAAAAATATTTCCGTCCAATTGTTCGCACGTGAATATGTTAATGAGAAAAATTTCAATTACCGCCTTGTCATACATGCTAATGTTTTTTCCATAGAAAAATATGGAATATAACTGAGATTATAGCTGCATAAAGTATAAAGGATAATGATTTTTTTTATAATAAAAAAAAGTGTCTTGGCATCTTTAAGGATATATTACATGTATTTTTAAAAGAAAAAATGAAAAAAATTATTTAAAAAATTATAGATTTTTCTACATCGTATTTGTAATATTCATTTTTAGATGGAAAGTATAAATATCCAATTCAAGTCACTTTTTGGCAGAGACACCTGCAAATATATATCCGATATATCCTTAAAGCGGTCGAAATTGTGAACGTTGACTAATGCAATGTAAAATTTCTCAAGAATGTTTCTTTGCCTAGTGCCTGTTTAGAAATTCGAGGAGTGTACGCGATACAAAATTGTATTTCTTGGGATATATGAGGTGTACGCATTGCGAATTCACGCACACGAACGAAAGGCCCAACACTATGCTTTTCGATCGTGTAAAATCGGCGCTGGATCAGACGTTGATGCTTACGGCATGGCAGCTCGTTCCACTTGATCGCGTCTAATGTGAAATTTGCTCGATGGAAATTCACGCGTTAATTAAACACACGCGATTTCTCACAGCAGTCATTCTCGGGAGCGCTTCCTCTCCGGTATCGGTGACCACTCGACGTGAACGACATTTGTGTAATGAATTTCGTATATAACCGCCTCACTCATGATCTGACATTTCGAACGCGAGTTAAAAAAAATTGCGATTTAATAATTATGTCACTGGTGGTGTGGAGACGCGGCTAGCTAACGAGATACCTCGTTAATCCGTAGACGGATCGCGACCGTAACTTGCGATGACGACGCGAACAAAATTTCACGATCTTCAGTCTGCCGTTAACGTTTCGTCGATATTCACTTGGCTGTTAATTTACACGAGCATTAAGCGGAAGAGCGGCCACGTTGTTGGATCGATGCCATACGAAATATGGACGGCTTGTATATAAAAGAAATCGCCGTTTTTGTAATGCAAATAATTTCGGTCTTCATAATGCAAATAATAATGGAAACAATTTTTTTGGGACATATTTCTGATCATCAGTTATTTTGAGGTGTAAGAGGTTAATTTACTAATGAGTTACAAATAAATTACAATAGGTTATAATGATATTCATAATCGATAAATTATAATTTCACGTGAAGAGGAACGAATTTATTTTCAGTTATTTAACTATAAATTATATACTGCCAACAAAAGAGTAGAATGTAATAAACTTCACAGTATATCTTATACATAAATAACACGCGAAGATAAGTTAAAACAGCAAAATCAACGTTTTACTAAAAATATCTCCTTTAAATATAAAAGAGTCATCCATATTACACTGTCGTGCGCTAGTAGTCGGCTTGTTCCATTCACGTGATATGCATTGCATTATTTAATTTAACATGTTGCTTGTTAATTCGGTGCTTTTTGAGCTTCCCAAGTTTCCGTTATTTTTATGTGAATGTGAATATTATTATTAACATTCGTTCTCGCATATCATATTTAAATTTCATGAAATGCACTTTTTTTCATCACTGAAATGCGAGCCGACAATATTTAATTACCGCGTAGAGTTGACGTTGATGGAGATTCCGAATCCATGTATAATATATATATATATATAGGTAATTTTAATCTGTCATTTGTCATGAGTAAAATAATTGTGTTTTCATTAAAAAAAAATTGGACCCATAAAACGTTATCACGTAAAGGATTAAAACAATAGTCGAGATGTCCGTGTCAATTTACCTTTCGATTTCTGCAGAAGAATTTTGTTTAACGATTTAATGAGTCTTGTTATATTTACGAATGTATCATTCAGCACAGTAATCGTTTCCGTTTAAAATATTATAATTAATTTTTAACGTCAGGGTTGACATGATATCGATGAGATTCGGCAATAATAATGTCGTAGATTGCCGAGAACGCGAGGCGACGGAGCTACTCTGCCGCTATCTCGGAGTTTCCTTAGGTTAGCGAATCGAGCTCGTGGTAAACGTAGTTTGCGTTTAAGGGCAAATAGGTTACGTCTATCTTACGTCGAAGCGACCAAGTGGTGCAGCATGATCAGGACGATGCCGATCGTCGCCGGCGGCGCGTTGTCTCTCGACGTTGTAGACGCCGAATTGTCGTCCGCGTCGAAGGCTGGTTCCAGAGTCGATCCTGTTTCCCTCAGGGATCCTTGATGCGCGTGGTTCAATCTGTGATCGCGATCACCAATCGAGTCGCCCGCGTCATCCTCTGATCGCCGGTCACTGCCCTTTTTGGAATGTTTAGGTAGCTCCATGTCTGTAATGTAATGAGAAGGGAAGAGTTTTTAATCAATATATTTTTCTGGATAACATCGTTCCCTTATTTCAAAAACACAATCCAAAAAATTAAATTTATCGCAAAAGGGAAAGAATTACTTTTTTTTTAGCTAATCTGTATATTATAATTTAAAATATATTGTATTCTCTAGAAATTCTTCCAATTATTTAAAAAGTTCGAAACTTAAACCATATTTGATATTTTTCTAAATCTCTCTTTATCTCTCTCATTTTTGTTTTTAAGTCTGTCTTGAACAAATTGCTGTACTTAGAGAAAAAGACGAAAAGAGTTAAATAAAAGCGAGGATTAAACGCGATCCTTTTACAAGTTGTCGAGTCGATGTGAAGAACGTTAGAGTTGTCGATACTTCTGTTACGCACGTGCAATGAGAGCGCCAAGCTTGCAGTTTCTTCATTGCTATCGAATTCAAGGCACGACCGTCGAAACATTATTTCAACTGTGGTCAGCCAGTAGTCGGCGCGATCCGGTGTGAGTAGATATCATTTTTTTCCGCATGTGTAGAAGCTCGATGGAGGGTATCGCACGATGTTTTTACACTCAATGTCATTCGACACACGCGAGGCGAATAAAAGTGAAGTGAGAATCCTTTTTTGGAATTTCGTGCAATGCTATTGTTGCGCGCAATAGAAAACGAATCGACTCGGTTCTCTCTCTTTTTTTTTTCATTTTATCTCCAGAAATTCTTTTTTAGCTGTGAGATATGTGCGTATATTTTTTAAATATTTATCACATGAATTTCCCCTGAATATATCCTTGTCTTTGACATCTCTGGCGTATTTTTCAGCGGTGCTTAATATCCGTGGCACGTTCCATTGAAATTCAACGAGCGAATGATGAGCAAGTCGATACGTGATAGCGGGAAACATGATGTTGTGGGGGAGGGGAGAAGCGATGCAACGATATGAGACACTATTATCTCTCGTATGTTAGGAGATCAATCGGTATGGTTTGCTCTAGGAAATAATTGACGTTAATGTCTCATACTAATTTAACGTACTACATCTCTAACATAATCCTCACATGATTAAATTCTATCTATATTAAGCATTATTGAGAACTTCGTAGTTACTGATTTTATTAAGTAGATCTTCCTAAATAGAGATTTTTAAATTATATTTTATAAAAAGAGAGAGATATACATTTGAAAATCGGTTCAAATCGGCCGAAATAATTGGTGAGATTTGATGAAATATTAAACGTTGAAATGTCTTGTTTCGTATATGTGAACAGAATTATATTAACGTAATCGGATTCGTGTAACGTTAGAATGTCTAACTCCTATATTGATTATATAGCTTCGACGAAGCTACTAAATACCGAAATCACAGAGTTAATTGACAAGATCGTGTTTCAATGATATTGAATTAGATGTGCTCTCTACTAGCCATTTTGCTACTTACTCATTACGCTCAAACCGTGCAGCGAGGCGCAGTTTCCATCCTAATTTTCCTTTTGCTCGGTCAACTCCACTCAGCAATATTGCTAATGAATTTAATCCGAATATGACGTAAATTCACTGCGCAAAAATTTCACCTTTGCCTCCGCGTGGAAAATTCCGCGATTTTGAACGTGCAAAAACTTTTTTTCACGATATATAAAACATTTTCGCAATTACATTTGTCTGAGATTTTTTTGTTCGGGGATGACAATCGACTCCGCAGCGCGGTCAAACAATTCCTTCGGGAATAAAATTTATCTCGGTAAGTCCGCGACACCCCGTATACAGCTGCTGTGAACGAAGAGACAGGTTGCGGTAGACCGGTGCCGGTGGTTAGAAGAACTATAAGAAGAAGTAGAAGTGGAAGAGAGGGTGCGGCAGCTCGTCTAAATAGCAGTTTAGCACTGATAACACTTGGCAGACTTTTATCGATCATGTCTGGCAACAGATGGCTCACCCAATTCCGGACGGCGCGTTTTGTCTGGTCGGCTGATATAAACGATAACTAATACGAGACACAGAAGTACGTGGGGCTGGGATGATGGGGAGCAAGAAAAGAGATAACGGCGGGCTGGCGGTCAGATTAGATATTGTTTCACGGTCTTTTAACCGGAGACGTGATGCCCTGACGATCTTTCCTATTGTTTTGTAGCGATTTTTTGACGGTGGCCAACTCGTACCGTCTGATTTAGAAGAAACTACATATTATTGGATACGCAAGCGAAGAAATTTCGAACAGCTTTTGAAATTACTTACATTAGCGATAATATATTTTTTTAAGTACTGTTGTGTGTGCTTCCTTTTTTTTTATTAAAAAAATAGTTATCTTTATTCTCCTTTTGTAATAAGTTGAAACCGTGAAGAAGTGATAAATTAAAATCGGGAAGACTACGAGTTACGCACGTCTAATATATTTCAAATGATTAGAAATCCAATTTTTACAATGTAAGTAATACCGATCATTTAATATAGGCGACTCATCCTTTAAACTGTACCACGGGATATGATAAGAGAGTTTCAAGTATCGAGAAGAGAGAGATACTCCTGTATAATATAATATCTCAAGAGAAATCAAACCCGCAGACTTATAATTTAAAGCAACGCGATCTTCATCCCAGAGTTACGCCTCTGATATCGAGTCCTCATTTATCAAGGTAAATCCATAATCCCAACCGTGCGCAATCTGTGACAAGAACATCCCCTGGAAGAACGGCGGAAAAGAGGATACGAAAAACCGGTATGGCCAGACGGGACGAGGAAGGTGGATGGAAAGCTCGGATATTGTTTCGCGGACTTTCGGCTCTCGACATGATGCGCCAACATGCCGCCACTGTCCTCGTACGTTCCATAGCTTACCGGTCCTCGCCCTGCACGGCGCCTTTAAATCTACCGAGTACCGAACCACCCTCCCCGGACGGCGTAGACAGCGCACGCTCTTTTCACTCTTGACTCTTCGCGCCCCGTTTACACCGGCGGTTTAACTGTTAATCCTTCGAGTTTATCTGATCGCGTGACTTCAACGAGAAGTTCGAGCACGCCGGGATAGCATCGCGCGCTTCCTCCGCGTGTACACTCGCTCTTTACACGACAGCACGATAAAATTGCCGTCATTAGGATTGCACGCGCGCTCGGAAGCCGGCGGGGGGTGGTTAACTCATAGATATCAAGCCCGGTTTTGTCCAGCTTGTTACGTCATTCTATTCGTGTTTTGATAAAGAGATAAACTGAGGACTGGTAAATTCTTTTTATATTGAAAAGTAGCGACGGAAAAATTTTACATGCCAAATGGTGGCCAAAAGTTCGCGGCCATTGAATAATTTTCTTGTATTGCTCGGATAAAGAATATTTATAAATAAAGATCTAGTATACAAGTATACTTAATATATTTTAGTTTTTTAAATATTGTGTTCTTAATTATAACAAGAATGTTTTTATAAATAAAAAAATTTTCTGTGTATTAAAAAAAATTACATAAATATATATAGGTACCACTATATTATAGCCTTGTTATTATTACACGTTACGTACAAAGCAGTCTTAACAATTCATATTCTATAAATAGAAATCTTAGACAAATATATAGAATCAAACTTTTAATATTAAAACATTGCAGCTGATAAAGACAATGTGTGTCGAAACGTTATTTTTTTAATGATAAATATATAGTTTTATAAATTAAAGCAATACCCAAGAAATTGTATTTATTGTTCGTTTTTTTGCCTTGATTCTTCTTTACGATTGTTTTTACATACATGAGCAAATATTTTTGATAGAATTGTTTTTTATTATAATAAGAATTTTATTAACTCTCTTATAAAATTGAAAAACAGATTCATAAAAATTATCGTAAAATTATATACGTTGGCCGAAAACTTTTGACAGTTATTGAATTATTGTATGCTATATTGTTATTTCTCGAGATTCTAGTAGTAGTAAATTCTGTTGCATGTTTTACTCTTCTTTATACTCTTGTGACTTGTGTTGAGGTATTTTGACATGCGCGCGGGGATGTAGATGCTGATCGCATCGTTGCATGTAAATCTGCAATTTTATGCACGCTTCTCATCAATAACTTGCCCGGAATTTAGCTCCAATCGCGCGACGACGTGTAGAATTTTCGCTGCGATAACGCGGATGTGGAACTCGCGACATAATGCAATAATATAATAATTTTTATTGCCAATTTTTAAGCGGATTATAAAAGCTACATTCCATAAAGATGCTAATTTCATAAGAAGAAATACCGACATTATTCATTCTGCCTCGTTTTGAACAGGAAATGTATGAAATATTGCAATATGTTATAAAAAATATTAAAAAGTAAAAATTACAGTCGCGCACTGAATTATTTATAAAAGAAGATCATAAAATAGTAAAGCGTATGAATAACACATGAATATGAGCATTACACATCGCGTCCTTTGTGAATAAGCAAAATTAATGCCAAAAACAGAAATAATTCTGTGAGTACGTACTATGCTTTATTATAATATTATTACGGTCACTCGGAATTTGATCAATATCTATTTCGTTTATTTAAAAGCGTTGGAGTGAGTATAATGAATCGATTTGTTACATTTATTAAGTACATCATATCAATTTTCTCTTGTCATATATAATCTGCGACGTATGTGAGAATAACGGTATCTAGAATCGTTGAGCCATATATTACAAAAATATTATTTTGCTTAATATTCCTATAAAATTGAACTGTCGCTATTCTAGAAAATAAAATTACTCTTAACTTAATTTTATAAGAACTCGCGAATTATTTTAGAAATCATTAAAAAATGCTGCTTTGTTTTGGTCAGATAATTTCAAAAGTTGCACTTGAAATTACATTTGCTTCAGAGTTCAGTATTTTATTATTCACCCAGAGTCAGATTACGATTCATGCCATTCCTATATGTAATTAAATTGTTGCCAACCTCACTCAAGCCTCAAATATAACTTATACAATATATATATATAATCTAAATTTTAATTCTTATTAATCTTTATTTAGAGTTAAATCTAAATTCTGTTAGTTATTGCCTTCGATGGATAATTTTCTCAATCTGGCAGAAACTGGCGATTTTTTAGAATTTTTTTCAAGAACATCGCCCCCCTAAATTTGTTGCCTCATGCATAACTTGTGTTAGCCTAGAGCGTTAATATGTTGTACGTATCATGATCAAAAATTACAGAAAATTCCAACGTGTAAAATGGATTGATTATGCTTGATCGTTATTTCGTGCCAGGAACGCAGGGTAATTCGCAGCTTCGCTGAATTTTCTCCAGCGCTATAAAGCGGAAAATTATGTGACGCGGAATCCGGTAAATAAACTGTGAAAAAATAAGGATGCGCTTCGAGAAAAATAAGCGGGAAGTTATGGGCGCATTTACGGCTGATGACACACCGACGAGAGGACCGTCGTCGAGCCACGGAAAAATGTGCCTTTTTTCATTCGTTTTTCGACAGTAAAAGGGGTCTACGTACATGCGGTAAACGGATCGTAACGTTCAATCAGAGTGGAAAATTATGAGGTACCGCTCATGAAGACTTATTGCGGTCGTAGAGTCATCCGTCGCATGTACAACGTGAGATATCACCGCGCTATCCAAAATTTTAGCTCTAATCACGCATATTTTTTACTTCTTATCAAGTGTAATAAAATTTTAATGTTATTTGTCCTAAATTTTAAAGAGAAAATAGAAACAATATTAACGAAACTTTTTATCACACTATAAAAAAGTTTTACAATTGCACCTGCAAGTCCAATTTAGAGATTATTTTCTCTCAAGAAAACGCAAATCTTTAATGATTTTAAATTACAACTTACTTTTAATTACTATTGTTTTTTTAAAAAATCTTAGATATTCTGTGATGTATTACATAACGTTGCTACATAACGTAGAATGTGTGTGTAAACTTATTACTGCAGAACATTTAAACGCTAAGAATGTTAAAAGGAGATATTGTCGGAGAGAAACAGTGCGGATTGTAATCATGTTTTAACTGATATCGCAAAGACATTTTGAAGATTACTGGCTTAGGTATTTCATAGCCGGTGGTTGGTGGTGGTATTTCGCAGACACACAATAGAAGCGAATTCCATAAATATTATCAGAAGAGTACAGTATTATCTGCGTCATGAAATAACTTACGGTTACGACGGAGACGTGGCTAAGAAACTGCAGAAATTCCGATCTGTCTCGCGGCCGCCGGTCTCTCCGATATCTTAAATAGTAAAACTCGAGAGGAAACTTAATTTCGCAAATACCGATACTTGTAGTGACAGCCGTGCGGTTTCTTCGAGATAAATTCCTGAGATTACCAAAACGACGAGAGTTAATGTCAGAAATATTATACAAGTGCATGTAGAATATTTCTGTCCAGAGATTTCCATTTTAGCTTAATTTTATTACTATCTTCCATTCTTTGTTATATAATACACGCCAAGTTACGTACGAAGAAGAAATAATAAAAAAAAAATGTAAAAAATAAAATCTTGAACTTTCAAGTCATAAAGCATTTTACATCTTTTACAAACGAGTGATTTACATTGTTCATTGTACTCAACCGTTCAATATTCGCGACGAATAAACGAAAATAGCATAGGCATAAACAGACGTGTGTTTTTTAATTCTACACGTAAAGCTAATCGTTCGCTATTTTTACAGTGATGTATCGTTACGGGCGACAAGAAATATACCATCGTATTGCGTAATACACGAGATGCTCGTTGCCGTCGATCGTTCCTGCGAGATTGCGACGTATTAAATCGTGCATGTAATGGAAACGGCGATGTCGCAGTGATACGCTGTACTTTCTCGCCGTCTTGGAGCACGTGCAACTACGACTGTCCTCCGCAATCAAATACATGTCTCTGATATCTAGGGCTGTTTCAGTGTTTCCGTAGAAAAGCTTTCACTTTCAGAAGTGATATTTTAAAATGGACGTGAACATATTGCGCGTACTGTTCAATTTACTTTCGAAAAATTACGTTTCGTAAATAGAATTTCCGATATTGTAGTATCCTTTTAATGTTATTGAGTTAGTTTCTTTTCCAATATTCGAATACTTTAATCTTTATAAGACGGAAAAGTTACTATATTGGCACTGAAAAACAACCATATTTTAAGACAAAGAATGCACAATGAAATAATAAATTATAACAAAATTTAACTTGAGAAGTAAAGCTGCAAGATTTAAAAAAATAGACCCCCCGTCTTCTAAAGATTGATAAATATTCCAACTATCTTAGTAACAGAATTTAGCATGTCCTTCCTATTTATATCTAAGCAGTCTTCAGACTGACTACTAATTTTTTCAAAAAATTTATAATAAATGCATTAACTCTGTAAGAGAATTTATGACGGTACGACGTCGTTTGTGTCTGACGAAGTTTCCCGAGACTTTCCGGAAACCCCAACTCGCGTAGAGAGAGACTTTACGACCTGTTTTCGCCCTTGTCGACGCGTTAACCGCGGAAACTCACCGTAAAGCCGGATGTTCCCCTCAGCGTCGCCAATGGAGTTTTTTGAGATGCACTTGTAGCCACCCAGATCGTGCTTCTGCAGGTTCATGATAACTAGTCGCATCTGCACGCTGTACACTGACGTCTTCACCTCGGACATCGCGTACTTACTGTTAGTGATTATCATTTCATCTGCAGAAATACATTTTAAAAACTAAATTAATAAGAAATATATAAAGTGTCATACTTTGGATAAATCATTTCCATTAATCGAGATAATTTCTGATTATAGATAACGAAAAATATTTTCTGTCTCTGTACAGAATGTGTGAATGCTCTCAATTATAAAATATCTTTTAGAGAATAATTCAAAATCACAACTGACAAGTCATTTATCTTTCAAGTAAATTGAACGACAAGAACTACGCTGATTGCACTGTTCTATTACCAGTTTCTCGGGTCCAATAATTAATGGCCTTAGGTGACGCTTCCACATGGCAGACCAACGTGACGTTAGTTCCGATCGGAGCTCCGACCAGCTGGTTCGGTACCTGGACCATCGGGTGAACTGTAAACCATAATGATTCGATCAGTTGCGATTCAGACTAACGACAGCACAACAGCGGCGATGCACCCGTGCGTGCGCGGTTTCCCGCGAACTAATTTGTCTAATTGAACGTCATCGACCATGATGCTACAAAGAATATTTTTCTGATTTGTTTCAAAATGAAGATCGCGGAAACAACGGTGGTGCATTGTATCACTTGCACAATTCAATCGCCTTACTTCGCAGTTACATTGTGGTCCCTTTGTGCTAGTGCGTCATTAGCGAGCTACGTGAGCATTTCACGCTAATGAAACATGCTGACAGATTGTCATTTAGCGAGCAAGCAGAAAGGATGCATTTTCTATCTCTCCCTTTCATTACCTCTGCCTCCCCCTTCTCTCTCTCTCTCTCTCTCTCTCTCTCTCTCTCTCTCTCTCTCTCTCTCTCTCTCTCAAAAGGCAGCGTCGCTATGACTGCCTTTCATTTCAAGTATCGTAAGCAGCTTTCCATGAGCTGCTTACGTTTTAACAGGCGACCGCGCCGAGCACTTCTTCTTTCGGCCGAAGCTCGGCCAAACGTCGTGTCGTCACAAAGCGCTTACAGTGCGTTTTACAGCGGCTACTTAACCTCACCGACATGAAATTCTACCTTCAGGAAAACAAGCTACCCTGTAGCTCATTGAATTCACTTACGTCTCTTCTGACATACTTTAGCAAAAACTCTGCATGTCGTATTTCATGGCATAATAATCATTGTCGCTATTAATAAAGTTAACGTAATTACTAATCACGTCATAATACCAAACAAGATAAAAATATGTAATTTTTTAATAATGATGAATAAGGTATGTTAGATTGAGTGTTATTATCTGCACTTTGGAAGTTAATAGTAAATTCAGATTGTTGTAATAAATTTATGCAAAAAATTGATGAAATAACTTTACCTGTGTATGTTTTATGTATTTAAGAAATTTATTTTAAACCACGATGATTAAAGCACGTTATTAAATTGTCGCTTTAATAATATATCTTTATACATATATTTTACAGAAATTCAAATAGAATACAAAAAAGTCGTAATAAAATTAAGAACGTATAAAGAAGTTTTCAGAAAAAATCATGATGTCAGTACATTTGATAATAATTTTGACATGATGATTTTAAAATAATTAATTTTTTATCCAAAAAATCACGTAAAAATCATTGTCATGTCAAGAATTTATCATAAGATCATCAAAAGTGTATCGAATGACAATTTTCCCTAAAATAATTTTCCCTTTTACTTGATATTATTTTGATCTTATTACGACTTTATGTTTTACGTGAAAATACATATATTTTTAAATCGCTATATATATAGCGATAGATTTGAAAATATTCATTTGCATACAAATACGGAATATAGATAGAGTATCTGTATTCATGATGAGATTTGCTATTACAGATTCAAACGATTCTGTATTGCCATCGTTAAAAGATAACACTTTCTAAGATAGTCCGTACCCTTAGTAATAAAGATTACGTAAGCGATATTGATGGGCAGAATGTTGGGTGACAATATTATGTACGTTGTAACAGAAAATTAAGATGATGGCACGAGATAAACTGGCCGTTTCCTCGGCGGATCTTTGGTCGACTCTTTATCTCGAGCGCCGCTTGGGAAATATATGTGCTCGAGCCACGCTTGTGCACACCAAAGATCCCAGCAGCACCGAAACGACACTTTTATATGAGAAAGGGGAATACACAGAGTGTTTGGCGGTAGGATAACCGTAAGGTCCGTAAGTCAGACATATCGACGTCCTGGAATAAAAATCGAATAAATTTGACATCGTAACCGAAGAAAAAGAATTCTATTTTACACATTAACTCTTTTCTACAAGATGCTACTTTTACAATAACGTGATTTTAGGCGTTTCTTTTTCGAAGTTCCTCAATGCTACTTGTGTCGTTCTTAAAGTTTCTTAAGGCTTTAAAGAGATTATATCTTTTACAAGATTTTAAATTACAATATTTGAAATTGCGTCATTTTTGTAAATAAAAGGAGAATCTTTTTGTTTTATTTTAAATTTAGTTATTTTAGCTGATATCGGGATAAATATAAACTATCGGTGATATTTCGAGTTATGTCATTTTTTATGAATATTCCGAATTTGTTATACTTTTGTAGAATATCAAAATCGTCACAATTCAAAAAGGGTGGTTTTTTTTAAGGATTGTGAAACGATAATGACGAAACTGACATTTTATTATATTTCTATAAGAATATATATATATATTCTTTTGCTGAAATTATTTGATTAATCAATAATTTTCTGTTAAGTTGAAAAATAATTTTTTTTCTTTTCTGACTAAAGAACTTAATTTTTTGGGTCGTGTCTCTTTTGAAGTAAGATAACGGTTTTCTAGTATTTTCAAATATATAATATTGAACCGATCTGTAACGGATAGATAAATTCTTCAAGGAGTTAAACTTTGATATTTTAATTATTCATCAAATTCGTGCGAATTAATTGGAGAACGCTTTTGTCAAACGCAAATCCGGATACGATCGCGATAATAATAATTGCGCAGTGATTACGAATAATTGGTAATTGTGACGCACATTATTGGTTATGCCGTAAAACATGGACGAGCCAGAAAGTGCGGGACGAATTATCAAAACGAAACGCACGATACAACGAGGCACTTCGGCGCGTGTTAATTCGAACG
The DNA here is from genome assembly GCF_001594075.2 of Trachymyrmex cornetzi. Classification (NCBI taxonomy): domain Eukaryota; kingdom Metazoa; phylum Arthropoda; class Insecta; order Hymenoptera; family Formicidae; genus Trachymyrmex; species Trachymyrmex cornetzi. The sequence continues at coordinate 766,259 of NW_017297680.1, forward strand.
CGCGGACTCTCGGCAATTTCGGGCGAACAATTATGCGCCGAATTGAATCACGGTTTCTCCCCTAAGCATAACCACGCGTTGTATCGCGAGAATTGATTTATGAATCCCTTCTGGCCATAACAGGAGAGAGAGAGAGAGAGAGAGAGAGAGAGAGAGAGAGAGAGAGAGAGAAACAGGAAAAGAGAGAGTTTTAATTGCTCCGATTTGCCAAGCGTGTCCCGCAAATCCGTTACATGATTTTCCGATGGATTTACGTGCAAACTTTCGATCCGCGCACGTCCAAAAACTCATGGCACTGATTTCACGCACGTATGGTATGATAGTGATGAATACTCGCTCCGGGAATTCTTCGTGTAACATTTAGCTCGGTACGTGACGATAGGTGACGCGTTTGCCCGGATAACAAACAGCGAGATCGCTCGACATTACTCTTAATTGTGAACGAGCCCATGGTCCGAATTCGGCGAAACGTAAATACGTTGCGACATTTTAACGTCGGACATTTCGTCGCTAAGCAATTGCGCGAAATGCAAATCGTCGTCGAGTATTTCACTGTTTATTGATAAACTGGTCGTTTGACCAGTAACGATAAAATCGTATTGAATCGCTTATCGTACATAAACATGTATTGATACAATTTTTTGTGATAGTGTTTTTTATTCAAAATTTTAAATAGCTACGCAGGTACTATTGCCATGTTCACTGAACTTTAATCAAATATATCTTTATATATAATAAAGAATGGCTCAAAAGAATTAAAAAGTAGAATAAATTTAAGAATAGCTACGAGCCAATTAAATAAAAAGTAACATCTGAAATAAAGGCTTTAAAATAGACATAAAATTAGAAAGAGAAACAAATTGTATTTTTTTAAAGACTAAAAAATATATCTTTAGTAAAATTTTAATAAATAAACAAATTTTTTTAAATTTCGATTTTAGAACGCCAAATTAAATTGTTAAAGAAAATTAATTTTGAAAAAAAGTCTCCTTTTTTTATCTATTTATGCTTTTAAAAATTTTTGTTGATATAATAAATTTATGTCAACAGACTGCGGAGTATTTCTAGCGAAGAATATTTTCGAGAATATGGAGCATCTTATATCAAGTTTATGCAGTAACCGCATAACTGGATGTTATGCGGTAACGTGTGCAAGTTCACGATGCGGTATGGCCGATAAATATAGGGACGCCAAAATAAGCTTGTCGAACATCAATCAAATAAGTTCGCGGATGCGATACCTGTGCTGCAAAATGGACAGTCGATCGATCTGAACCTCGAGGAACCGAAATAGGAAGTCGGTCGTGAAGCACAATCGCGAGCTTGCAAATAAATAAGCGGCACAGGCTAATTTCTTTCGCCGCCTCTGTTAATTAAGCGCAGCGGGTGTACCTCGGGGCGCTTAATGCGACCTGTGGCGCGAAATTGCATTCGTCGCGTTCATAGTCTAATCTAATGCAGTGTAACAACTTAATGCGGTGTAATAATTTAATGCAGCGCGCAATTCTCAATATCGCGTCAAATGCCCTCTAGATAAATTGCCGTATCGATTCCTGCAATAATTAAGTTGGACTCAATATCCATTGTAAAAAATTTTCTGAGCTTGCTTTCAAGTTTGTGAGATAAAATCTATTATTATTTTTTAAACAGAGGAGAATAAAGTAAATATAAACGTTTAATGCGGCAAAAGAAAAAGTTGGTTTGTATAGTAACACTTTTTAATTTTTTATTCACTTTTACATCGTATTTTTCTTACAATCCAATATTTTAACAAATTATAAAAATTACTTAGAGGAGTTTACCTTCAGTACGCAAAGAGAAACCGAGCGCAACTGACTTAAACGAACGATTAATTACAGTAAGCAGATGAGTAATTGCGGACAGTAAGTAACAAAATCACCCAAGTTAAATCTCTCGCAATTTGAATGAACGACGTCTTATTGATTGTAACGCAGGTCGACACGTGTAATTTCGTGATAGTAATCGTGACGATATTAATTCTTTTTTATTTTATTAATATTACTTCTTTTTAAAAAAGCCAATAGTATGGAAAGTTAATTTACAAACGTGAAGGAGACTATTATACTATATTTCCAGGTTGAGTAGCAACTTAGCTGCGTAAACGCCTTCTCTCTCTCTCTCTCTCTCTCTCTCTCTCTCTCTCTC
>NW_017297680.1:768723-770886 GCF_001594075.2 Trachymyrmex cornetzi
CCTCCCCCTCCCCCTTCCCCTCCCCCTCTCTTTCTGTCTCTCTTTCACACCTCGTGGATGGGAAACTTACGATCCATAAAAGACAAGATTTTCTCTCGTTTGGGTGCACAGAGAATCCAACGTTCGATAGTTCTGTGGTGATAAGAGAACGCTCGATCCTTTTCTATAACGCTCGCACCACGTATACTACTCCGGCGTAATAGTTCTTTGTTAAGAAGCAGTGTTAAGATCGTGTCGAGACTCGGCGGTATTCCGTGTACCTTCCCGCATTGCGATGCAGCTCGTCGCGTTGCTTTTCAAGTAGTCCTTCTTCTGTCCCTTCGTGTACAACCATATTTATCTAACGCGTAATTACGCGTCCGAGTTCCGCGGAAAAGTCGCAAACGGGGGAGGAAGGAAGTCGCGAGAGATGTAACGGAGAAGTTAAAACGTTGAGACTAAGTTAAAACCGGAGCGGACGGCGGGGTGTTTAAAGTTTCTGAGTAAAGTTCAGCTTGTCACATCTTGCAATGATTAGATCAGGGCTCGGTCTCTCTTTTCCGAGTCCTTAACTAAGAAGGAACTTTCATTCTGTCATCGCGTGGATGCCGATGATGAGCGAACGTGAGTCGCGAGTACAATTTTATTTGGGAAAGTCTGGAAGCATTGTACTATTTATTACCAATGTCTTTTCTGATGTTAAATGGTAACTGCAGCAATGAGATTTATGGACTCATAAAGTTCAATGTATCTGTATAAACTATCGATTCTTGTAATATTATTTTATAGCACAAAACTTTATCGAGAACGTTGAAAATATATAAAACCGTGCAAGACATGAGAAATGTCATTCATTTGCTACAATAACTACACCATTCAGAAAACAAAGACTTCCAAAAAATAAATTTAAATGTTTTTTGAATGACTACAATTTTGGCATATTAATCTTAAAATGCAGTTTTAGTTGTAGAGGAATAAAATTATATTTTTTTCTTTATATTTTCATTTTTTTCTGTAATCGACTAAAAAATGACGCTTTTTGGGTTACATGTACGAGTGATATTATTCATATTATTATTATTGTATAAAGTAATATCAAGTATTATCTAGATTGATATAGCAAGCTTCACAATTAGCACGTATGTCGACGACAAAGTAGCAATCGCGTAATTGCACGCGAACGGCGTTCGCCAACAATTTCGAATGTTCTTCCGCGTTTTCAAAGCAAGTTCAGCACTTTGTACTCGCATCACGCGATCGTTTAAAGCAATCGGCCGTATGCCACGAACAGTTCCGTATTTCCGAATCAACCGAGAGCCCGCGCATTGCTATCCACAATATCCCACGCTGGTCGCGCGAATTTCGCGGACACGGGTTCGTCTATAGCGTATTTCAATGAAACTCGATTATCGCACGATCTTATCATCGTGCCCGAGGCCAGGTGCGAGATCGTGCACCGCAGTAGAGCGTAACTACGTACATAGGTACGTCCAATTTCCGCCGAGGAATTACCTCTCCTCCACCAGGTTCTAAGACACGGTCGGGTCGGTCGTAACCGCGGCTTAACTTGCTATCGTCACACCACGCTTCTCCCACGATGAAACTACAACCTTCCTTCTCATTTCTCTTTTACTATTACACTTTTTTAACGAGTGTACAATCTCTTGATGTATGGGAATTTTTCTTGTAATTATCGGATTTCTCCGTGTAAAGTATCCTCATCTTATTTGCCTGATTTTTATTCCCTTTTTTTATTTCCCTTAATGACCGTTGCGGTTTCACCAAATTGCAACGAATGGTTGTGTTTGAGTTTTATATATATAATTATATATACTTCTCTTTTATTGTCGTATTAGCGTTTTTGTCTCGATAAAGTGTCCTTTGGAACTTAAATTTTGTTTTGTTACAAGCTGCATGTAACACTTACTCTTATTTCGTTTTATTTCATTCTTTGAAATATTATAGCTGATTGCTTCGATTCATCGAAAAAATTGTCTTTATCTTTTATATTATGAGAGATAAATAATCAATTTAATAATGAAATCTATATTGAATTTACGACATTTCTTCGACATAGCACGTTTCTGCACATGTCTTCATCTACCCTCATCTTCGCGCAATTTTAACGGAACCTTATTGCGCACACCGTCTTCTCGCTAAACCTTCGAAAGGGGGGGGGGGGGG
>NW_017297680.1:770905-800681 GCF_001594075.2 Trachymyrmex cornetzi
AGTGTAATTTTATTATCTCGTGCTCCTTTCCGACACCCCATCTCACCCTGTGAAATCTCTCCTTCACCCTCGTCGCTAGGCGCATTACGCGCCTGTTATTTAAGCAGTATTTTACCTTCGGTCTTTTTCTCTCTTTCCTTTTCCATTCCTAGCCGCGGTCTTCGTCATTCTCCGTCTCCGGCTTTTACGGAGAAGAAGTCTCTCCTCGGTCTCACTCCCGTCTTTGCTACGGTAAAATTATGCAAGGGAAGGCGACGATGGCTATCTCGTCGTACAAGCGACGCTTTTCTTCGTCGTTGCTGCGGCGCCTTGTATTCCCTCCGAGACGCCTCTTTCGTTTTACACCGAGAAGTGTGTCTCGCGTGGATAAGGCTACTGCCGGTAGTTCGCGGACTTTACACCTTCTGGACGATTGCTCAAGGAAACGCCCTGGTGCCGTGAGGCTATACGAGCAGTAAAAAAAACGAATTTTGTCGCATTTCCTCGTGAACACGCTTGTCCTACTTTCTTCCTTTGAACGTGCGACGATCAAAGTGCGATTAGTGCTAGTATCAGTAGATCACGAATCAAATTTCACAATTTTCATTATCTTGACTCAAAAAGATTTCGAGGCAAATTTCGCCTCTTATAAATAAAATAAATATTATTTATTTTATATTTAATTTATTTTATCATCATTAATTTAAAATATTACGTAGAGTTATTTTATTCTACTAGTATTTAATTGTACTCGTACAAATATATGAACGTAGAAATTGAACTTAAGATAGAAATGAAAATAAAGTTAAAATATTCCGTAAAACTGTTATTGTAAGAAATAATTTTCTCTTAAATATTCAACATATTTTATATTCACATATGTTCATGTATATTTGATTATTTTAATGAAATAGAATATTCTGAAAGATGATGCTAGCCATTTATGCAAATTATGATTATTAATTAAAGATTAGTGAAAAGCTGATATTCTATGAAATATACATGTGACTTATTGGACAAAGAAGTGGATTTATAAACTTTAATCCGTACGGATCGCGCGAAAGATTTTTATGCAGCTTACTCTACAGTTTGTAACGAAGCGTCCGCAATGTTTACTTTATAAATTTTGATGTATTCTTTCTGTTGAATTACGCAGAGAAATTGCACAGTTTCGCCTTTCTGTTATTTCTCACTTAACAGCATTAAATAATTGAAAGTTTTAGCAAGTCTTGCTTCGACGTTATTTGTCTACTCACAATGAGACAATTACATAAGAAATTTTATGTAAATATTTCCGTGACAAAAATTGACTTCAAATTGGTCAAAAGATCTACTTAATAGAGATAAAAGTACAATAGTCTGTGTTAATATTACTTTGAAAATATATATTTTAAAACGTATATCACAAAAATATTGGTAAAACTAATGTCGGAACATATATTATATTCGTGACTACAAAAAATATTTTTTGTGGCGAAGATATCCAAGTAGAACGGTATGTACTTACAATGCACGTGCAGCATCATTCGTTTGCTGACTGACGGAGGCACTCCATTGCTGGCGATGCATAGGTAGGCGCCCATCTCGCCCCTCGTTACTTTCGACAAAGTCAGCACTTCGCCCTCTGCACTGGGTACTGCAATATGCAAACACGAGGGGCGGTCTCAGAAGTTAGCTCGTTACACGTAATCAAAGTGTGCAACATTAATACCCGATCGACTTAACAGATTAAACTAGTACAGACGCGTAAATGTCCACGTCGAAATTCGCTGTTATCGCACATTAAATCTATTTTCGATATGATCTATTATAATTTAACCTTTTGAGGACTGGAGTTCTCTAATAAAATAACTTATAGAAGCTCATTTGGGGTCATTAAATTCGATTTTGACCCCAAAAATCTAAAATTACATAAGATTTCAAAGAAACTATCTAATTATTGTGAAACTCTATTTTTGGAGATCATCGAGTTCAAATATAGCCTAAAAACATCGAATTTCAAAAGGATAGTAGCTTTAATGAAGAAAGATCTATCCAGTGTTACAGTGCTCAAAATTAGAGTTCGGAAGTCAGTTTAGAAATCAATACTAACTGTGTGCGCAACACTGCACTGATGAGTTCCAAACAAAGCGAAATTAGAAACTTGATGTTACTTTGCAATTAAAAATTCCCTAAAACTGAGTTTTATAATAAAAAATTATGTTTCAAAATTCACGTTATATTTTGAATTTTTTACTATTACTTTGAATTTTTTATTTTTGACCTCAGAGAGATTTGAATAAAGTATTATCAAATTACTCCAAAAGCTAAGTTTCACACAAATCAAGCAATTTATAAAATAAAAGAGGATGATTCCAAATGGGATCACTAGTTCACAAAGGATTAACTATAGCATTGAATACAAGTTAATTTTGTAAATGAAGATGTATTAGTAAGTTAATAATACATATTTCAACGTTTTCTCAAATTATCGACTAGAATCTGGAATTTAATTAGTTTATCAAAGACGAAACATAATTCTCCAAATTAATTTATTTATATGTGTCGGATGTGTTAGTGACCTAATTGCAAATTAAATTTCGATCCTCGTCGCTCGTAAACTATTCTGATGGGAACAGTTTTAATTGCGCCGACAAATTCGCATCCGCGAAGAAAGCTTTTGATATCGCAGTACGTCGTCATATCGCTCCCAAAGGAGAAGTAAGCGATTGACTGGCGCGAAATAAAACTTGGAAACCTTACTTTTTGTCTTGCCAGGACCGGAACGCGAAATGATTTCGGCGCCGTCTTCTCGCTTCCACACGATGTCAGGCTTGGGATAACCGCGCGCTTTGCACACCAGCTTCGCGGCACCTCCCTCGGGAACCATCATGTCGTTCGAGGTTTCCTCTGAGATGATGTCTGGCGGTATTACCACCTCCAAAAACGCGCTCTGCGAATGCGGAGGAGATAAATTATAGCGTATCTGCGTGTGTATATGCGTGTACACCGAAGAGAGAATATGGAGTGAAATTACGAAATATACAACGAAACCACCAACCGGATTAAAGCGGAGAACTCCGAGTCTGAAGTCGCAATTATAAATCAGTGAACTTGAAGTAATTTTCGCGTTACAGAAATACTCTATTCGCTCGATAATTTCGTGATAATCATTAATTATTACATATATCTGTGCATTTGTAATATAATTTTGAAAAAGATGTGTGTGTGCGCGCACGCGCGTGCATGTGGAATTATTCTTCGCGAGAAATAAGTTATTTTTGTAAAAATCAAATTTTATATGTAGGGAAATACTGCATACCTGGCTCTTCATGGGATCCGTGTTGACCTGGCACATATAAATTCCGCGATCTTCCCGGCGTGCACTGCGAATGTTCAACGTCCACGTGTTGTAGTCGCTGTGGGTCACCGACAGACGGGCGTTGTTCGTGATCACGTGCTCATGAATCGCTAGGATCGCCTTGGTGTCTGCTTTAATCCACGCCACCTGGCCTCACAAACCCATTTCTTAGAGACCGATTCGTAACCGTTTCCCCGCCTTCCCAAAGCCTACCTAATCTTATCGCCGTGCGTAACCCATTAATTAGCTATTTCTTCTTGTCGCGGATCTAACCGGAATCTACCTCGAGAGATATTTCGTGAAAGTGCTGTTAAGCCACATTTTTTTATAGCTTCCATAACCTATACTTTAATCAATTCTTTCGGTATCTATTAGATTAGATTTATCTATTAGATTAGATTTATTTTTGATGTAATTAAAGTAAAAGTTTTTAATTCTTTAAGAACGGTGTTGACATTAAAAGACAACTTTGTCATTAAAAGACAATTTTTTTTATTGCTGTTGCTAAAACTGACTAATTCTAACTCTTGTAAGTGGAGAATCTATGGACATTTATATCAATATATAATCTTGACAAGCAGAAGTACTATATTTCAATGTTTTATAATACATACATTTCCATCTTTAGATCTTAAATGTAACTTATTTCACAGATCTCGAATTTACCCCGAATTTATCTGGAATTTAATTTCAAAATGAACCTTGCAAATTTGCAGCGTTCAGTTGCCACTAAAAGGTTAATGTAAAAATGAGCACAAGGAACGTTTAATGTGCCTTAATATGCCGAACATAAATACCGAAAGAGTTAATTACTAAGTAAAGTTCTAGAGTTATTCCGTCCACCGATGTTGAAGAAGAATCCAACTTTCAACTAACCTAAAGTACTTTCCTATCGCTTTTCCCGGGTTTCCCTCTACGTCAGTTACTTTTGAAATATTCGGAAGTACAATCATAACCTTTCTGTCGCGATTCAAATATGAACTCGATTACGATAACGTCTGCGAGACTTTGTGCAGAAAGAGAGATATAAACACGAGACGCTTTCTATTCGCGAATGAATGAAATATTCGTATATACATCGCCTCGAAGGCAGGCATCAAAAGCCGGTATATTCTACGAAGGAATCTTCTCTTTATGGCGAAGTCTGTGCTACGGTTTCTCCGCCACATCCCTCGACTAGAAAACTGTACCGTTGCGCGCCGCGACGGTCTGCCACTGTGTAAATATGAAGAATTCCGCGAGCAAGAACACGATAACCCATAGAACGTAACTTTTCAGAAAAATAAAGAAAGGTAGCCACGGGAGATAACGGTTTAGTAGCAAAGTTCAGGTGTTTTACTCTCACAGGATGTAACATTATGTTTACATCAAAAACTCGAGTGAGCTTCATATTGGATATAAAAATAGTAAATAGGATAGAAATAAATGTCGACCAAACACACATATTTCGCCTGTGATCTTGCCATATTGGTATAATTTATTACAAGTTCTTCACGCTCTCGTGAATGTTCCGCAAGTTATATTACTTCTGAAGTAACTATCGTGACTATTCTGAATGTGGGTTACCGCGCTTTCGCTCGCGATCCTTCGTATCATCAACGCTAAATTGAACTCTCACCGGTTATTGCAGTTCGCTCCAAGCCGCTGATATACGCCATTAATTAAACCCATTTTTTACGGATTAAAATCAATGAAAAAAAAGGAGGGAGGGGGAGTGGAAGAGAGGTCGGGCGGAGAAAGGGGCGTGAAAATGCAATCGTGTCTGGTTAACACATATTAATCGTCATTCTGCTTCACATTCTGGCCGAAGCTATCCTGAAAGAGGAAACTGCAGTGTGGCGTATCACGAATATTCATCCTTCTCCCATCTCCTGCTCTCTGCCTTATTCGCCTCTCTCTGCACAGATATTATTGGCATGAAATTGAACCTGTACCATGTCGAATATCTGACCTCGCATCGCTCTGAAAGGCTATCTATCAACCGACAAAGGAGTTCCGCGGTTCTTATCGATAACCCGCGAACGGAGTGTATAGAGAGCGGACGCGGAGGGCGAAGAGAGGAGGACGACTATGAGGGCGGTTGGGATGCGAGAGGGTGCGAGTGTTTGGTAGTGACGGCCTTGTGAGTGCCTCCACTTATAATATATTATGCCGGAGTATAAGCACGACCCCATTCTCCCTTTCGGTGCGCCTTGCGACGTTCCGAGGGTATGAGGGGTGGTAAAGCCCTCTTGCATCCCAAAGGGGGGAACGAAAAAGTCGCCGCGACCGACAGATGCTTGCGACTCTCAAACATTTATGTCATATTGCCGTCAATTCATTTCCCTGATGATTAATTGTTGTGGACTGAAATGGAAGAAGGAAGGAAAAAGAAGAAAAGCTGAAAACATTCTTGTGTGCGGAACAATGTACGTGTATTTTAAGCTTTTCGAAATTAAAATGTTAAAAATACGCTTTAGAAATGAATAAAACATAGGGGATAAAAAATGAAATTTATGAAACTTATAAAATGTTTATATTATAGTTAATGTCTATGGGAGCCTCCCTCCACCTCCCCCCTCCTATAGACATTAAATATATTATCTAGTTATCTGGAAATATCTAGAGTATCTAGAAAGTATCAGTACAACAATACGAAATTGAAAAGAAATTATCTTTCAGTTATTGTCAAATAAAGGGAATCAGCAAATAATTTCTTCGTGAAGCTCTTCGCAAAACTCTGTAACAGATTTTTCATGAATATGCGATATGAAAATCGCTTTCAGAAGTGAAAGAACGTATCCATAGCAACGCGAGTCGGATAGTATCGTGCGAGCAACTACGGCGGCAACTCGAAGGCGTGCACAATACGTATCCGCTTCGTATCCGAAAGTTGAAACTCGAAAACCGAGCGATCTCGCGATCCTGCTGCGCCCTCAAAAAGGAAAATCCTGTACACCAAAACGAAAACCGTCATTTTTCCCTTTCCCTCTTTGGGACACGCAGCATCGTGCACATGTCTTTTCGAGCAAGAGTGGGTCACGAATTTGCAGCACAATGAAGAAAGCAAAGGATTTAAAGTAGGGAGGAAGATGGGAGAGGGCGACCGAGATCTTAAAGGGCACGTCGTGCCTTGTATGGAAACGAGCCTCTATCTTAATGCAAAAACGTTCTCTTTATCTAATGCAGTTTCCTCCCAGAGTAGGTACAGAGTCGGCTTACGATTTTCCTCCCTCTTCCTCCTCCAGCCCTCCGATCTTCGTGGACCTTTAAGGAGGAGAAACCGCGAAGGAACCCACGGTGGTAACGGAACAGACGGATAGATAGACGTAAAGAGATTCGGGGATGAGAGAGAGCGACGGCGAGGGGGTGGGTTAACCTTCCTAGTCCGATATAATATCGCGTTACGTACACCTACTACCCCTTCCCCCGGCCTTTGGCTTCACGTTCCCTCCATTCTCGGTCCTCTTTCATATGCAAAACCATCGTCGGCGCTCCATTGTGGCGCATTGTGGGATCGGGAGCCTCGGTCCAGTCTACCACACCTCGTTTATTTCCCGCCATCTCCTCCGCGCCTCTTCAGAACCCCTCACCATGGCTCACCTAACTCTTCATCCTTTCTCATCTTTCGCGTTTTATTCGTAGCTTTCCAGCGTCGTCACCCACTTACATAACGCGACTCGTTCTTGAGTTCTTATTTTCTTGACTTTCGACCGACAGAGTACGATTGTTCCCTTTTTTAGCGGCGTATAGTATATATATATAAATGGATAAATTCGCTAATTAAAACTTTCGTGGCTCCCCTCCTTCTTGCCTCCCATCCCGATGCTCACTGTTGGACAACTCGGTTGGAGTTATCTCCTTGCTTTCTACATCTTCTTCAATATCATGACTTTGTGCTGTTGGGGATCGAAATACTAGAGTATTATTTTATTATTAATTATCTTTGTATGTGTGTGATTATTTTTTTCTTTTCGCACTCCTTTCTTGCCCGTTTTCGTCCTTCGATAACTTTTTCGAGACATTTTTCTCTATCATTACATCTACTAAGACTTGTATCTTCAGTCCGTGAAAAGGAAAATTTCTGTGAGATAATTTAACAATAAAAAACTTCTTCTTTGTACTTGGAACTTTAAGAATATGTATCTCTATAGCAATACGTACATATTATATAATACCAATAATATATATTATTCAAATTTAACATTAAATTTGAAAGAAAGTATTGATTCGAGAATGTTAACCTTATATACGAACACTACAGGTCTATTTTTACAATTTATTTGATTTCTGCACAATATTTAACAATTAAAGTAAAAAAGAAAATAAATAGAAAAGAACAAAATTGTCCAATAAAATTAATCTAAATTAAATTACTCTGAAATTCATGGTCAAGTATTATCATGGCGGTGATAATTTGAGAGCGTGTTCTGTATATTTATAAACGTAATTGTTTATTGTAAGTACATTGCTTGTTTCATCGCGGATGTGCGTGAAATTTGAGCGCAGTGTCCAAGAACACGATAACGGTTAAATGTTAGATTTTATGGCAGAGCACAACGCCGAGCGTCGCGGCGCGGCATGGTACGGTTTGGCACGGTACGGCACGCTCAACGGTACAACGAAACGCACTCATCCGTGTAGCCGCGTGCGCGGAATTCAAACGATTAACCGATCCACGCGACACGCACGTTTCGGACGAGATTACTCGTTCTAGCGTACGCTCTACGAACGTACCGGGTGATACGAATAAAAGCGTTGGTCTCGTTCGCATTTTGCGTAAAAGCGCATCGAATACGCTGTAAGCTGGACCCAGCTTGAAGCAAACAAGCGTGAACGAGCGCGAATAAACCACTCGCTTCGATAAGCATTGGCGATGCTGCTCTCTCGCTAAAGTGAGAACGCTGTTCATTGGCGTTTGTTTGCACCTCGTCTACTTGATCTGGATCCGGCTTGAGATTACTCGCCTCGGGAGTAACGCAATCGATGTAAATGAACGAAGAAAATTGCACATTTAACATTAAATATTCGACGAGAACGTTTACAAAATTTATTCGTGTAAACATAATTTCTAAATCTTTGGTTACGCTTGTTATTCTCGATTTATTTTCCCTACTCTTAACTTTATTAATTTGACAACACGTCCTATGATATATGGAAAACATTTATGCATAATCTTGATACAATCGAAGCTCATACGAAAAGAAAAAGATATTCATTAGTCTCTAACTGAATCGCTAAAATTGATTGCTTCTGCTAAAACCCGACCTATCATCACCAATCTAAACTCTAATATTAAGTTACATATCTCCTTTATCTCTCTATAGATTACTGTTAAAAACATGCTCATGCAACCTCGTATACTCTCCGTTATCATATATTCATGCATCATTGGCATGCCTCTCGCATATAGACAGGAATTCAGTGACACGCTAAGAACAATACGTATCCAGCACGTCTCGTTCCTCGGATTCGGCAATTACTCAGGGCGCATAACACGTCCGAACAATGTGCATCTCAATCCTTCTCCAATGCAGCTTGCACCATATTTCATTTCGCACGAACATTCAAATCTCAAGTGCGTTTTATGCATTGTAAACAGACACATGTGCAAATAGAAATTGTGCATTCGTGGATAAGCCAATGTGGACCTGAATGTTTTCGTATCGTAGGGGCAGGGCACGGAACGTTTATCGTGATGTCGATTTTGGGAAATTGATGCAATGACGAATATAAGTAATTGTAATTCGCTCGAAATGAGAAAGAGTCGTTATGTCGGATAAAGAATCGAGATATATTCTGAAATGACAAGATGTTTGAATGAAAATTATATTGTGTTCGTTTAGCACGAATGTGCTCGAAGCTGGAAGTAATTACGCCTAACGCTTATAATTATTGATTTTATCTGTCATTGTTTCATGCCCATCATTTCTGTTTTGAAACTATTTTTCGAAACTTCTCGTCTCCAGATTTCCAAATATGCTTTTATCCAACGAGGCAACAGAATCTACTTTTTTTTTTTTATATAAATTATAAAGTATTGCGTATTAAAACAAGTAGTAAGCTAAGATTGTCATAAAATTATACATCTTCAAAAACACTATTAAACAAAATCACTGTAATTAAAGATATAATAACAATTAATATATAAGATTTGAGTTTGTAAGTTATAGAAGATTGTTGTGTATAAATATTTCAGCTATTTTTTTGCGATATATGATGCACTGTTGCATTCGTTAATTTGTCGTTTAAAGCAAAGGCAGATGCTGTTGCCTAGGGCCAATCGCCGAACTACCTCGGTTTCCCAGCGGGTGCGATTAAGCATCGAGCTTAAATCTAACAAGCGGAAAAGCCGGATACTAGGCCTCAACATCTTTGCTGTAGGCTCGGGCTCGCACTGGTCAATCCGCAAGATTCGCTTAGAGCATAGGGCATACAAGTTGTAAGCAGTGCACTCGTTGCGCGTTTAATGTTAATTTGGACGTTATCGTTCCGTCAGTTTCTATTCAAGTCGACGAGGAGTGAAACTCGATTCGACAGAGAATCCGCTAATCGTCTTCAAGAGCTCTTTGGTCTTGCAAGAAAAGTTATAGGAATAAGAAGAAGCGAAATTTTTTTATCAATAGTTTTGTCAATACACATGTTAGCTTCAAATGTAAATAAAGATCAGTCTGATGACGAAAATATGATATTTGTAGCATAGATATTTGTTTATCAATTGCTTTATGTGGCTGATAATTGTATGGATACGGAGCGATTCTGGTAACGATCAAAATCAAGAGCTACGAATTAATCGATGGAATTAACGGCACATGAGTGGTTACTGATCGATCGCGATGATAAATTATGCATGAACATATCTCCCAGATTTTATCATTATGCACGATGTATACAGGCGAAATGTTTCTTTTGCAATAATTACGCGATTATCGTATTTTCTGGTGTTTTTTTTAGTTTGCGAATGCTCGAAAGTTGTAAATACGTTGTTAAAATCACGATAATCGAAATTGTTCAAATTTTCAAAGATGGCAAAGCAGAATGATTTCATATTAATATCAACGAAATGTGTACTTTGCGTTTTAATAAGAAAATTTTATCGGTTAGAATTTTATTTTTTTTAGACAATAAACATATTATTTCAGTTTTAAAAAAATATCTCACATGTTACAGAGAAAAACAATTTTCCATTTTCATATAAAAATAAAATCGAAATACACGAATATAACACATTTTTTTGTTGTAAATAATTTCGTAAAAATTTTGAATTATTTATTACAACTAATAAAGTAAGAATATAGAAAAAAGAAGCTTTATCGATTTTATGAAATGAACACTCAGGGTATCATTATTTTCAATCTGAAATATTCTCTGAAATATTTTTAGTTGCGAGACTTGTGAAAGGTTTGTGAAAGATTGACGGAAGTAATCGCGAATCTCTACGAAGCAAAATTTCCCTCTCGCTCATAGATTTCTATACGTTTAATAATGTAGAAGAACAAAGAAAAGAAATAATGAAACCGTCGCAATGATCCTTATTAGAAAAGGACGTAAACTCCCGCGTGGAGGATTGTCCGACCGTGTTAAAAGAAAGAAGTTGAAACGCGGGTGAGCGCATTGCCGGAAGTAATCGCATTTTCCAACATGTTATAAACTCTGACAGTGCCAAGTTTAATTAAAACCTACGACGGTCGCGCGCGCGGTGCCGAAATTTCTTTCCCCGGCGAGAGGTCTCCACGACATGAGAGGAAGGGAACCCTCGGCTATCGGGAAGTTATCGGTTCAACAAGTGGAGCCGTAAAGCGCTTAATACGCCACATCGGCGATATGTTCTCGCGTGAAATCAATTTCGCTACATATAGCGGCACTGTGTGCCGGCCTTGATCAATCTTCCTTCCATTGCTGGGATCGCGCTATTACCAGGAAGTGTAAAGCGAAACTTACGCAATTACACGCGGCTCTAAGCTCTCTACAGGGTGTTCCGAAAAAAGTGCAAATAACGAGCAATCCGTTCAAAAATAACGAGCCAGAAAAAGTTATTAAAAATTTCATATAAAATTCAATTGAGATTAAAACATCTGTGTATCAGAAATTTGCATATTTATTAAATAATTATTATTACTTGATGTGACACATTTCGCTATCCAATTTAAAGTTTTTGTTGCGATAACTTTATTAAATTATTTTGTCGACACTTGATAAAATTGATAATTATATTCAACTGAAAAAAATTAATCTGTGTTATTATTTTTACGAAAATAAATTTCTAATTTTCCTGACTGTTGGTAGACAGAAAATTAACCGTGAGAGAACTACTCAAACATCAATATTTTCTGCGTTGAAATAAATTCTAAGTAATAATAAATATTTTAACATATATATGTATATATTTTAATAAAATCAATGCACGATGCTTGTGATCTTATCTCGGACGTCCACTGGGAGAAACCGAAGAAATTTTTGCGCCAGTAATATTGGACGTGGTCTTTTGGAAAGCATCACTCCATGGAAATAGGAGTGGGCAATGTGCCCGAAAGCCATTGTCAAAAAAAAAAAAAAAAAACAATAGCTGCAACGATAGATCGGCTTTTTTGTATCCATTCATCCTCTCGCGATTCGAATTCTTTTCAGAGAAAGGACAAAGGTGGAGATCGATAGATCGATCCGAATAAATTTCATCTTGGCTACGCGACGTGTTAATATTGATAACACCGATCTCGATAAACGTTTGATCTACTTTGCGTTTCAAATCACTCTAGAACATTAGGGAGAAGATGCCATCTTAAAACATGAAACGCGAGCGTACATTTCGCGATAACTACAACTCCATCATCTTAGTTGCGGTAACTCGCATGCATAATCCAACGACGCGAACAAAACGGGAAAGCCGTTATTTTACAGCGCATCTTGTTTAATAATGACTAGACGTACATAGTTATTGGTTATAATAACGCGGATAACGATACGCATTCTTTCACCGCGTGAAGGCACCATTAACCATTTAGTGAATAATTTCGCATGGAAGAATCCTTTCTCTCTCTCTTTCTTTCTCTCTCTTCGGTGTGAATTGTCGGTATTTCTCAGACGAAGTGAACGAAGAGAATGAGACAGGAGGAACGTGAAGAGACTATGAAACTTCGGTTGCTGCGTCGTAGTCGAGCAGTACCTGTATACGGACTGATAGATGAAAATGGATGTCGTACAGAGAGATGGTTAGTGATGGTGGCTGCTCTGGCGACTGTGGTAGTATATATACTTTATATATATATATATATATATATATTTCTCATTTTTCATAGCTGGCGGTAGTGCAGTTAAATGCAGTGCTGTGAAGTGCAGGCACGCGCGCATATAGGTGGTGCAGTAGTAGTGACAGTAGTAGAGTTAGTAGTAGTAGGTAGTAGTAGATAAGGTAGTAGTCCATTACAGGCGGACACAGGTTAATGGTAAAATAGTTACCCGGGCGTTACCCTTGACGCTGCCAGAGTGATCTCCGCTCGCGGAGGAGGAAGGACTCACCCGGTATCCACCGAGGTTGTTCACCACGCAGGTGAAGGTAGCGTCTCGACCTTGCGGGATCGTTACGTTCTCCAGCGGGTAAGCGAAGTCTGGCTCTAGCCCCGTCACTGAAACAAACAATAATGATCGCGCGCTAATTCAATACGATTCTCATTCTCCACTTCACTCTGCTTTGTCGTTGGAAGTTTTGCTGGAGCAAATAATTCTTTAAAGTGAAAGTATTGATTCTAGAGTTTAGGGATGTCACGGTGACAGATCGAAAAATATAGTTGTCTTTAGCATGTGCAATTGTGCTGTTAAGGAATCACTGTAAAGATAAATGAGACGATTTTATTATATTTTACCAAAAATTAATATTTTTTTATCTCTTTGTTTTTTTAAATAAAGATATTGTTTGTGTTGTAAATTTTTAGTTTGTATCGAATTAAATTGTCAAAATACGTGATTAACAACTCAATTGCTATAAAAACAATTATATTTTTCCATCCAGCACCATTCCCTCCCCTTTAAGATTTAAGTGTTTATTAGATGAATTAGAGATAATCGTAGGAGAAAAGGCGTTTAACATAATTATATTTAAAAAAAGAGCGTTGTGAGTTTTATTTTAAGTATCATTTAAACATATTGCGTATTAAGATTGGTTAGTCAATTTTCGTCAGAGTAAATTGGAAAGTCGCAGTAGTTTCGTGAAAATATCCCGAGGCTTTTACTACGATACGCACCGGATATGCGGGATATTTTATGTCGTGTTATATATTCATGGAAAAAAACGGGCCTTTGTAGAAAGTTTGGCGTTATGGGCATCCAGCTATCTCATAACAGAAACTATCGTGCACTATGCACGAATGCCTAAGTACCGGTGGATTTTTTGCGAAACGCTCAAAAGTGATAAACGAGTTAGCGACGAAACATTCCAAGCAATTTTCTCACATTTCCGAGATGTCTATAAATTCTAAAAATATATTTGTCTCAGTATTGTTGCAGTTACCTGCATTATTTTTATTAACGTAACAACACGATATTTGCGCACAATGTAACGATAATGAAATGATAAAAAGATATGATACTAGCAGTGATAAAATGACTCGTTTGAGAGAAATTTAAGAGATCAAGCATATCTCTATATATATACTCCACATATATAGAAATCACTGTTAACATATTCAGCGGCGGGACTAAATTAATTTGTGGAATTTAAATAGTTTGTTAATGGGATCCCATTGCGGTGCATGTATTTCGCAGGCTGTAACAATCCGAATCGACAACATTTAGCCGGTTTACGATGTAAAAGTAATCAACGCGGAATTAACACCTGTCGCTCGTGAAATAGTTTCCCGGCGAACTTTATCTCGGAACCTATATTTTGCGAATAAACGATACAGTGAAATTGCCGGAAATGTCGCTCGTTTTGTGTGAAATAGTACGTCATTCTTTTTTTTTAATATTTTCTGCCTACAAGACCTATATTTTTACTTCAATATGTGGCGTAAAGATACACTTTTCTATTAACCGTAGTAAAAAAAGTAGATAGTTTTATCATCTGTTATTATCATTTAGGATTAAATATTAATAGTCTCATGCTGTTACAAATAGGTAATATTAATAAATATATACATATAAATTATATATATATTTATTTTGATAATTTTATAATGTTCTGCTGCACACTAGTACATTATTAACTATCAAATAAATGATATATAACATGTATTTAATCGTGAACGTGTTTTATTCATATAAAAAATATATAACAATTTTATATCTCATGCAGTAAGATCCAAGAATTTCCAAATTGCGACAGTAGTGAAGGCAATACAGGAAATTGGTAAGCTATGTGATGGAAATTGTATCGACTATATTTTTTCTCGCCGTGGTCGAACAATCACTGCTATAGCAGGATTTAATATTGGAAACTGAATTCCTGTTACTTTTAACACTTACCTTTGTGAACGAATTTGCACATTTTACCGTAGCATTCCGCGTACGATTTAATAACTATAGCTTCGATCTATGTGATCTTTCTTGTGAACCGATATTTCAATCAATATAAAAAAGTACTCTACATATAATAGTTTTATTTGTTAAAAAATAAAGCTTTATAAGCGATAAACGTAATTGTCGTATCCCATTTTATTATTATAATATTTAATGTTTATCAAGAAAGTATATGGAAAGAATAATTTTGCTGAAGTATCTAAAAATTTAGATCAGATCTGAAAATAATTTTATTAGGCTATCAAAATAATTATGTAAAACGCTCAAACTGGTTACTAGAATGCCAAAACTTTTTGCAGCATTACTTATCATGCTTGAGATTCGTACATAATTATTTTGATGCTCCAATAGAATTATATATACAGGGTGTTTTCAAATTCGTGCCCCCGAAGTACAAGACGTCATACTTTACGTTAAAGGAAACAATTTTTTCCTTTTGCAAAATTGCGTTTGACAAGTTATTTTTGCAAGAGAGCAGGTTGAAATTGTACGAGGTAAACGCAAAAATTATTTATCGAATGTAATTTTACTACAGGAAAAAGTGGTTCGTTTTAGCACAAAAAACAACTTTTTCCTTTAGCAAAATTGCATCCGATAAGTAGTTTTTGCAGGAGAGCAGGTTGAAGTCAATAAATAAGCGCAAAAATTATTTATCGGACGCAATTTCGTTAAAGGAAAAAGTTATTTGTTTTAACATAAAGTATCACGTCTTGTACTTCGCGGGCGCTAATTTGAAAACACTCTGTATATCTATATATATATATATATATATATATACATATGTGTGTGTGTGTGTGTGTGTATACATGGTGTATATATATATATATATTATATATTTTCAAAATCTATATCTACCTAAATATTTAAATCCTCAAAACCGATCTCTCTCTGTACAAAGATATTTCAATTTAGTGCTCGGAAACATCAGACGATTTGACAGTTCGGACAGTTCGAATCTCAAATTCGAACGTTAAATAGGTTCGGTCTGAATGTTCGAATTATTTTAACCCACTTCAGAGCTGAAAGTTCGAATTTATTACATTTCGAATTCGGACATCACAAGTCGTTCTCAGGATCAACCTGAATATGTCCAGGATAGCTCAGGATATTTGTAGGACGATATCAATAAATATAGAAATTTTATTTAAATTTAATATGCACATTCAATTACATTCCGTTACATATGTAACGTTATTACACATGTGTAATAACTTTCCTAATGTGACGGGTTGAAAAAATCGAAAATTGTTTTTTGGATGTAAAAAAGACGTTTGAGTGTAGTAAAAACGAAAAAAATTATTTCTAATAAACTAATATGCTAATTGTACGAGTAAATCTTTACGTCGGCTTGTGCACAACGGCTTTTAAGTGCACTTTAAAATATTAAACTATAAGAAATTGCAAAAATAAATAAAATCGATTTTTAATTTTATAAAACAAAACTATGAAAATATTCGTAAAAAACTGCTCTTTTGTTTTCAAGGCATATTATATTTGTTTACTGTCCGAATCGTCCGAACTTCATAATAAATTGACATTTCATACTGATCACTGTTTAAGCTCGAACTGTTCGAACTGTCCGAAATATTCGAATTAGATGCTCATTTTTTTCAACTTCGAGCTATTCGAATAGATCAAATATTCAACATGTTCGAATTTTTTGTCTGAGCCCTAATTATAATCATGAAATTCACTCTCTCGTGGTTGGTATTACATTTTTACGTATTATGTATTATATTTAATATATTTTAATATAGTTTTGTTTACGTAGAGTGCCTGCAGCCTTTGTCCGGTTTGCAAAAGAAAATATTACACATTGTAATGTATCATATGGCCATTATGTAATTGCAATTGCGATGCAGAAGAGGCACTTCGAGACAAAGAGAGATTCAATACGATGCTCGTGTCTGGTGAACGATACAAAGAAACTGACTTACGAGAAAAGTTCGCCCGCCTCTAGCGCGAGAAGAACCTCTGCGTATTGAATTTAAATTCGCGGCTGGCAGCAGCAGCAGTAGCAATAGTAGCTAGTATCATCTAATGTAACTTGGTTATGTGAATTTTATGAGGCCAAATGGAAGGTAGGAAAAACGCGTCTTATGAAAGCCGCTGATCGATTTATCTGACATTCCCGCGGTGACAGACGCGACTAAAAATGGTTCCGCGATCTTCGCGCTTCGGAAATGCTTCGACATTTCTACAATGCGTAATGCTGCAATATTCTATAGAAAAATTATCTTTCCTTCGTGACACAAAATATTATAGGTATCTATCAATTTTTATAAGTGCGTGACAGTCACAAAGCAGCAATGCGGACAGTTATCAATAAATATATTGCTTTCTATTTTAATCAATATATCACTTTAAAAGGTCAGTCGATTAAAAATGTTACTTCTCGATATTATTGGTAATCGTTTATAAATCATAAATTAACGTACTTTTTAAAAAAAAATTTAAAACATGATATTTCACGCTCTGTATAAAACGATGGCTCGTTATCAAAATGCGAAACAGATATTTGTTTCCGTGGCTGTTGAAAACTGGCTGTTGAAATGCTCCACGTGAATAAAATACTCTTCCTAAACTATCGCGAGCGATATTTGCATTGCCACTGTGTTGCAACGCTAATATAATTGGTTACGCAGATATGTGCGCTATAATTCATCGCAATTGCGACAACGTGAGATGCCACGCTCTAAGGAAAATAGCTTTTCCTTCAGAGGATGAGAGGGAGTTGAATTTTACGGTCGCGGTATGTGACGAAGATGTAGGACATATCGCGGCATGCCGCGAGAAGTCGGCAATTTTGTTGGCTGAATTTTACGAGTCATTTGAAGAGTGACGTACGTACATAAACCGTTTGTAAAATATATCGCGAAATTTCTGTTCGCTAAACATGTCAATGACCGAATAAATTGAAACAAACAAAATTTACTGACATGCCATTACCAATAAATATTATGACGCCATTTCTCAATATGTTTAATGAAAAGTTTTCTCCCTCTCTCTCTTTTATTTTAAAATTGAAATACTCAAATTTCATATTTTTACTTATTATAATGTTTACGGTATCTAATATCAATTTATATGCAAAAAATTTTTTTTCTACTTTATAAATTATGTTATTAATTTTTTGTATCTTATATTTTGATACAGATGCAGAATATAAACCATGTTAAAATATTAACGTAATATAAGAAAGTGATTATACGGTACTTTAGCGATTTTAATACTCTGGATATTATTGGAGTCTTAAATTTTTTATTAATAAAAATATATTGAACAGTCACAATATATAATTTTCAGAACATACATAACAAAATTTTGATATAATACAATTTCTTATGTATGAATAATGATATATTGATTTCTAGAACATTGCAATTATTATAATTCTTTTCATCTTTATTTTAATATAAAAATTTGTACAATTGATTTTAATAACACTAATAACATCTAACACGATTAATTAAATATAATTTTAAAATATAATAACGTTAATGGCGTTAACTTTGCTTTGATTCAAAAATGAAAATTAATTTATTATTACATATTATTTTTTAAAAATATTTTTAATTTTAATGATAATTTATAATCTCTCATTATCCTGATTCATTCAAAAAAATCGCTTTACATTTTACTTTATCCGTTAAAAAAATTGAAAAAAAGATTAATCTACACGGAGAGAATTTTCTTTTAAAATTTACCCTGAAAATATGGTGATTGTGGTACAATACAATATTTTAAAGATTTTTACCATGCACTTCAGTAAAATTGATCAAACTTATTTTATACTTTATTGTAGTTTTATTAATAAATGAGAGAGATTTATATTAAAATTCTTCGAAATATAATGTTGTCCCACGACTGTCATATTTTCAGGGTAAATTCTAAGAAAAAATTCTCTCCGTGTAAAAAAAAACGTTAATATTTTCACGCATACATTTCTTTTTTTGTAAGAAGATAATTTTAATCTTGTTATTTTAATATATGTTGAGTTTACCGTGTAACGTGATAATAGTTCGTTTGTCATAACTAGTTTAAATTACAAGAAACGAAGTATACAATGAAATTTATTTTCTACATTAAACTTCGGTGAAACTCCGGTTGGGATCTTGGTGTTTGCATTGTTATGACACGTGTTACGCGTACGCAAGGCCAAGTATATGTATCATTTGTATGGTGAGACTCGAGCAAGCAGGCAACTCTCTTTCGTGTTTATTATCTTTTAAGACGCGATCGTAGCAAGTACTAAAGGCATCGTGATAAAAAAGCGTGATAATTCTCTATTAATAATTAGAGGCAATTTGTTTTATACTCCTTTGTAGCTGCTTCATAGCCATCTGTCTGATATACGGTATTTAAGCCTTAATTTTTACGGCGTAAAATGTGCTATTACAAAGCCACGATTATTGTCCACGAATAATTATTAATAATTATTAATTAACAATCAATAACTCGTGTGATCACACACACACACACACACACACACACAATTGACTTATTTTTAATTGATAAATATCTTTTAAATGTATGGAAGCGACTTATTGGAATAAATATTTTGCAATTTACTATCATTCATTTAAAGCAGAAATGAAAATTTTAAACTATTATTTATAATGACAATTTTCTTAAAGATATTTAAGATTAAATATAATTCGCTCTTTAAATTGAGATATGGCTTGTTTTAATTTTTGGTATTTTGAAAAGTATAAAATATCACACAATAAATTATAAACCGGAACAAATAATTCAAATAGCGAAAAATCGTGATTTGTATTGTATCGTTTTAATACGTATTAACAATATGCATAATAATTTACAACTCATTAATACAAATATTAATAATATTTAATATATTAATTTCTAGTATTTCGTGAGATCTCAAAATGTATTTGCAATACAGGAGATACATTTGATTGTTCATTTTCATAAAATCCCTTGTGTTTTAATTAGTTATTTAATTGACTTTATTAATCGTATTACGCGATATTACGGTGAAAGTATTCTAATTATGAGCAGATGCGTGGTCATAATTAATCACATTTTTGTGAGTTTGTGTTATATGAGTGCTATGAAACAAGAAAAAAACAATGAAACAAGAGAGGAAGAAGAAGAGTTTTAAGGAGATATCGGGAAACAGCGGAGCAATCACGAGATAAGTGATCTATTTCATTAGAAAATCAATTATTTACAATTATTTTATGCGAATGGTAATTATTTGAGATATTAATTATTAGAGGCGCGCTATAATTTGTACGTATTTATATTTTACAGTTTAACGCGTACTTTATGTTACAGTTGCTGCTGCACCACGTATCGGTAAATGACAAATCATATTTTATTTTAATTTGAGATAATGGGTTTGTAAAAATTGTTTGTCAAGCAATTATTTGTCATATAAGATCTATAATACATTATAGACGCAAATGTATGTATAAAAACATAAAGACACATTACAGATAAATAAGTTAATATTTTACGTATCCATGCTCCCTTAAAAGGGATATGACAGAATAACATCAGTAACAATATTTAATATCTTAAAACATGCACAATTATCCATTGATTTATTGCGCAAAAGAGAATACACACACGCGTATACATAAAGTAATTAGATTAGTAAAAGGAACGTCGTGCCGAAACGCTTGCACTTTATGCGGAGCAACGGTCTCGCATAAATTGTCCTCAGCTACAAAGGACAATGTAAAGTAATGCCACTTAATCCATCTACCTTTACAATAAAACCATCGCGCTATCCTACGAAGCGCAGTGCAAAGTCCCGAGCGTGTAATGTTCGTTTATCTTCCATCGCGCATAAAGCAACGACTCGTGCAACCAAATGCAAATTTTTGTTTACACTCTGTCAGCACTTTTATTGTGCAATTAGAGCGTTTACAGAACTTTCTTGTGCTTGCGAGATGAGAGATGATTGGAAAACGTCTAGATTAAAAAAAAAACGTCTATATTGTATATTGTATTATACGCGATCGATAATGATATTCCGTAAGGATATAAAAAATACTTTTTAATTTAAAATTATACGATTCTCTACGATCGATTCTCAAGAAATCCGTAATTTCCATCTCGCAATACTTCACTTCGCTGTATCGATGGCGAGAATGCATCTCACGGAGTTACGAGCTTCCAACTATTCGCGTTGCACTTTTGCGGAAGACGCGAAGTATGGAAAATGCGAGGCCGGAAAAATGCAAAGAGTACGAAGTGCATCGCGTAGCATATTCCCACTCAATTAAGAAGTTTCCTTACGAAAATTTTTCCTATAAACTCACGAAGGGAGTATTCGCATTTTGCACGCATTTCGAGCTTGTCCGTTACCAGTGCCGACAACGACGATGACGACGACATATCGAAGCGTTGCGATAAAAGTGCGCTATCTACGCTCACGGCTGAAGGATTACAGGGTTGAGTTTGATAGAGGGAAAAGAGGAAATGTTCCACAAAGAGTCAGAGTTTGTATTTAATTGATTCTGTTATGAATTTGCGACAGAATCAACTAAATATGATTAAGCCACTTTGTTTGCATATCTCGTTACATGTAGCGTTAAGGATCTATATCGTGATGTTTTTCCGGATTTATGCCATTGTAAATACCATACTGACATACGGAAATCTTTTGCATGCCAGAAGTTTCATATACCCGACGAGAATAGATGACGTTTGCACGCGATGCACACATATGCGTCAAAATTGCGCGACGTGACAGATATGAGAGAGGATGTACAGAATTTATCAGAAGTCTTATTTTCTCTCAGTTGTGGATTTTCATAGAGTTTCATTTCATGAAGTTTTACTCTCACAGAGTTTTAACTTAAGGCGTTTAAATCCAAGATATTTAATATTGCAAATTAAAAAATTAATGACCACAAGTAATAATGACGAACAAGCGCGTAAGTTTAACTTTGTCGAAGTCATAGTTATTCATTAGTTATTCATTAAGAAATCTGTAATTAACTGAGAGCACATGGCTTTCTAGATATATACTATATAGAATCTCAATCGATCGTGGCCGCGATAATCCACTGAGTTAAGTCTACGCGCGTACAGTGCAAGTAAAAGTTTTGAGTGTTATAACAAATGTATCTCGCAGAGTGTGCTGCCATCAAAAAGTTCGGTAACTGGGCGTCGTTGACAAATCGATCGTATGGAGCGTTCTGGGAAACTTAAATTTAAATCTTGAAACTTAAATTTAAGTCTTAAATTAAAAAAAATAAAATTATACTGAGCCAAAATATTACACCTAAATTTATATAAGATAAAACGATGATTCATGTGCTTAATACATAATGGAATGCCATACAAATTTAAGTATCAAAAGATTGAGAAAAAGTACACTGATACATAAATTTCTTAAAGAGATATCCCCTTATTTTTCGGAATCTAAACATTATATTTTATTAATATTGATAAAAACACGAACTACTTAGATGATTAAACAATTAAAAATTCATAATTTATATATTTGTGACTTTTTTCTATATAAAACCAACTAAAAACGAATTCTATAAATACGAAAATAAAATTTTTACGATTTCCTCTTTAAATTGCATAGTTCATATAATAGTGGACATTTATTATTGATAATATTACATTACTGTTTTATATATATTTCTAGTTTCCTTAATCTGTTTTACTTATATTTTTCTCTTTTTTATTTTTCTTCTAATACGGTTTTGAATATAAAATAGTGCAACGTAAACCCCTCTCCCCCTTTTGTATACTTATGTGTAAAACGGTCCATAAACTAACTGAATTTTTATGTAGTGTCAAACAGCCCTATTGGTGTTGAAGACAATTCTGTATTTATGGGGAAAATCTTCCAAAAAGAAATTATTACATGTTTGTGTCGAGTGTCATTATGATATCGGTAATTTTCTTCTATATTATCTATAGTTTTATTTATTAGATCTGCGATATAAGCGGATTGATTTTTTATTTGTAGAAATAAGCTTTTACGTGGCTTCAATTAAATTGAAAATGTGCCTGTCGCAATTATGGAAATACGGAAATTCGTTCTGTTATTCACATGTATTTAGTTACTACGAAGAATAGTTGCACATTTGTGTAGAGAAAAATTGGAAGTCGACGGCGACTATCTCGAGCATTCTGATGCACGTGCATTCAATGTATATGACGAGAGCTTTCTGAATGCGGCCGCTGAATTAGTCATAAATTTGATTTCGTGGTTTAATGTGAATACATTCCCACATACGTTAGAAAATTTTTGCAAAATATGTATTATCATAAGATCTTATAGAAGTTACAGTAGGAGTAATAGATTATGATAAAGATACAATCATTACGATTAAAATTTTAACAACTGCTTGTTTGATTATATTTAGACATATTGAAATACGACGCGTTTTCATGTAGGGGAAATCGGAGCTCATTGGCATAATTTTTGGTATTTGGTTTTTGAAACAAATAATTATAATTAAAATGTATTAATAGGATAGGCATCTTTTCATTTTCATGTTAAGAACGGATTTATACATTGTATAGTTTCTTTGTAAGTAACATACTAATATGTTGCATTGCATAGCTAACTTGCCCCAGTAGTGAGATAAATTGATACGTATAATTTGTCTATACGAAAAATCCATGAAATCACAATTGAAATATAAAATAGACCGCAAATATATAGTTTTATTTATTAAATCTACGGTATAAGTAGATTGACTTTTTATTTGTAGAAAAAAGTTATTTTGTAGTAATTGAATAACAAAATGTCATCGCAGAAAAATAAATGTGAACTATTTTAGTTGCAATTTACTGTAATATAAAAATATATAAAGTCAGAGTTAAATTGTAAGTGAATGTTCATATGCACGGTAATAGTAAGTCAAGCTAAGCTGTCCTGAAATCTGAGCCAACGTACCTCATCCCTACATACATATATCTGATTTCAATCGTTTTATTATAACAAATTACTGTTATTATTCAATTAAAATAATATATTGTATAATAATACTATACTGTATAAGAAATTTTTCTTTTAACTAATAATACGTCACTTGTATACTCTCTCAAGCTAAAGAACATTGATGTAAAATTATGAAATGCCCGAAAATTTACTTGCCTCTCCTCCCGAATAAAAAAATTTTGTTAATTATAATATTTGCTTGATTTAAATGATATGCTACATGATATGATGATATTTTACGGTAACATTTCCATTGTTTTTTTCGCCATAAATACATAAACGAAACAGAACGCTAATTTATCTTTTATGCCAACAAGTTTTGATTTCCTTTATTTTTTTGTGATGAATTGCAGGCATGTTTTCTTTAATTCATCAATCGTTCCATTTGCCGTTATGTTTCATGTTGTTTCCATCATGTATGACACGAAGGCGAGAATTTTACCACGCTCTACGAGGTTATTCGAAAAAGCAGTATCCCAAGCGCTTTTACGACGGGGAAAAGAATTGTGTGGCGAATCGACTGAGTTTATAGCGTCCGTAATACTAACGTCGGATATCGCGACACGCAGCGTTGCGTCGTAACATGAACTGAATTATGTTTAACATGTTCGATTAAAACCCCTGCCATCTAATAACTTCTTTCTTGTACACATAAAGCGTTTCGTTGAAATTAATGAAGTTAATATATTTTTGTAAAAAAACAGAAACAGAACGAATATATCTATTTTTAGTAGTTAATATTAGGCCGATCACACACTTTAAGTAAACTAGTCAAGTATTTTTATTTATTTTTTTTTTTTTATTGTTTGCTGTATCAATTAAAGGAGTCTCTAACTCATTAGTTTTTCATTTAATTTCATTATTATTGTCAAGTATGGCATGTACAA
The DNA here is from genome assembly GCF_001594075.2 of Trachymyrmex cornetzi. Lineage (NCBI taxonomy): Eukaryota > Metazoa > Arthropoda > Insecta > Hymenoptera > Formicidae > Trachymyrmex > Trachymyrmex cornetzi. The sequence goes on from NW_017297680.1 coordinate 795,546, forward strand.
ACCATATACATACAAGTTTGTCGCAATACTGTACAGTTTTATCACACCCGCTTCAATGAACTTGTATGTATGCGGATTGCGCATGCATACTTGAGAAGTTTACTTGAACGTGTGTGGCCGGCCTTACTTACATTATTAACCACATGCTTGTGACATGAATTAGGGAAAGATATCTGTCGATTTGCTATTCACTGACTAAAACAGCAACCTTGTCAAAATGTATTTCTACATTCGTTTTTTATGCGAACTAAATGCGCGTTCTTACAATTTTTATCTTCTGCTGAGATTTACCTTCCTGTTGCTTACCGCATTCGCGACAAATTTCTCAAAGAGAGCTCTTTCTCTGCACCAGATTTGGAAGCAAAATTTCGAGTCAAATCTCTCGGTAAGCTTTTCTCTCATCCGAGACATTTCATCTTCTTCGCGTAGCCCTCGTATACACGTCCGCTTAGACGGGTGCGAGAAGAAAGGGTTGCGTGTCGAATTTGAATTTGCAGAGTCGAATAGGGGGGAGAGAGCACGAGAGGGCAAAAGGAGGTAAATATCTAGAATATCGCAGTGTGATGTGCCGACACGACGGCGTGGCACGAGCGCGAGTCGAGGGAAGCGGCAACCGTCGCTGCCACCCCCGCTGCCACATTGCCCGCTGAATTTTACGAGGGTATTTACATGAGCGCAATATTTTATGGGACACTTAATGCCAGGTCACGTTCTGTCCCTCACTGCCGGGGCGGTCGCCTATGAATCAAAGTGCGCTTTAAAGATTTCTTTCTCATCCCGCGACGCTGCGGATAAGGAACTCGCTCGGGCTCGTACCTCGTACGGAATATCTTACGCCGCATCTACCTATCTTATCTCAGGAGTCTCTTTCTCGTACTCTCTGTCTCTCTCTTTCTCTCATTGTCTTTCTATCGCTTCCTTTCTTCTTTTCTTCCCTCTTTTTTCTCTTTATTCCTCTTATATGCCTCTCTCGAACCAAAGAATAATCTTCATCTCTTGCGATATCAGAACCTTCCTATATTGGCGAGGGATTATAATCGCAAAGCGATAAATGGTGAAATTCTTCAGCTCTCACGACGACACTGATATCATTCATTCGAAAATATCCGCCTAAAGTACCGCGATAGAATGCAACTTCAATGAGAATGGAGTATATCGCAATGCATCATACACTGTTAAATTTTATAGGGTGAAATTAACTCAATGTGAGTCGCCACTGCTCCCACTAAATATATCATTATTTTTAACTCTAAAATAATAGTTAAATTTGATACTGTATAATGTTAAATTGATACTGTATAGTGTCAAATAACCATTGTTTTAGTTAAAAATAACGATATTATTGAGTAGGAGTAGTGGCGACTCACGTTGAGTTAATTTGATCCTATAAAATTTAACAGTGTAAAGCATGGCGATGTTCAAATTTTTATGACGCACACATTTATTATATCTAGAAAAAGAAATTTATCCGAATAAGAATTAACGCGATTAAGACGATTGGTGTCATTTTCAAGCGCAAACTATGAATTCGTACGATATGCATGCGCACATCGCGGATACTTACGAAAACGCAATTGTTCGCTCTCCGTCCCCCCCTCCCCTCTCCCTTATCTCTCCTTTAATTCGTCGCGGAGACCCGAGGGCAAATGCAATTACTTCCCTAATCAATTTAGATAACTCGCAGCGGAGCCGGCACGTAATTGTTAACGCGATTATCTGTGGCGCGACTGGAAAGTCGTGGAATAATGGACGGGCATAGGATACCTAGGCGTCGTAAAGGTCTCTTTTCGGGCTTAATGTCGTCTCCCTTACGAGCTCGCACTCGACCACCCTTCGGGACGCATGTGTTCGCCATAGCATGAGTTCCGAAGTGGCATCGCGCCAAAATTCAGGACCGAGTAACTTCAAATACCGAGATTCTTGTTCGAAGATGTGTACTCGCCGCAACTCGCAACAACCTAGTTTCAAATTATCACGGTTAGTTCGCAAAATGTTCATATTAAGATGAAACGAACGATAAAAAGTTTTCAGAAATTTGTACAAGCATTTAAATTCTTACAATTTGAAGATTATTGCTCTTTCGTTGTTTTCAAAAGTGAAATTATTTCGAATTTTTATTTCGCGGCAAGTTCGAGAAGAAGAAGACAAATTTAAGCACCCCTCGTGAGCTACAACCGTTGCTGTCGAGTCGCGTTTATTGCTGCGTTGTTTTCGCCTCCAGACTTCTTACTATCGGGAGGGTTTAAACGCGGTGTATTTTCGCAATTAAGACCGAGAGGTTGAAGCGGGGCAGAGACGGTTTTGCGCTCTCTTTTGGTCGAATTTAACGCCGGTTCTGGATCAAAATGTCCCGTCCAAGCGTCATTGTTTAGCAGTAATTCGCGCAACATTGTGAACTATTTTTAATTCGTAATATTGAACGGTATACATTTTAATGATAAGATATGTTTTTGTCAATTAACTGTGTTATAAATTAATTTAATTGCCATTTATTTTTATAACGTATTTATGTAATTAAAATTTAAAATCAATTATTGTGGAAATTATTTTAGTTATTAATTTTATTAATTACTGCGCATCAAAAATATACAATAAATTAGGGTATTATAAAAAGGTTCTTTTGAACTTTTTTTTTAAAGTTGAAAGGTTCATCTGTATGCACATTAAAATAGTCTTTTGAGATTCATTTTGTAAACTATATTGCTGCGATTATCTTTTAGCCAATTTCAGGATTATCTTTTAGCAAGATTTAATTTATCTTTTATGATATTTAATATTCTATTGAATTGTAATAAATGATTACAATGTAAGTTTTAACGCACTTGTTATCGACTATTGATCAATAATTACGTCTGGCAAGCTCTATGATTGATCGTCTTTAACTGCACGAGATGTGCTCTTGTCGACCGAAAGGAAATAAGTCGGTGCAAATGGGCCGTTTACTGAGCTGCATTCAACATTGTGGTCTTAGCTGAGAATTAGCCCTCCGCTTTTATTGCTATGTACTCTCGTTTAGCTTCTTGCGATCGGGCCTCGGAGTCCGAGGTGTGTGTTCGCATTTAACCTTTTCGTGCCGGCGCTGAATAAAGCTTTTTGCTTCCTCAGACGATTTTTCGTGCACTCGCGATTCACATTCGTATCCATTCTGCAAGGTGTTGCGTGACTTACTGACGGAACACGTTCCTGTAAGATCATTTTTTATTACGAGCCTGATAAATGTTTCTAATTTATGAGAATGTGTGTATAGTTATATAGATGTATAAACTTATTATCTATTCTAATATTTTATGTATGTGTGTGCCTTTTTTGTATTTTATAATTTTATTTTCTGAAAAATTTGAAGGATATATTAATTAATTCAATATTATGTTAATTAATATTTACGATTTAATGAAAATATCATAAAAATATAATTGTTAAAATGTTTACTTTTTAGTACATTTCTTTAAACATTATAATATTATAAGTTCCTTCTTGTAACTTTGTGGCCAAGTTTGTGAAATAGGATTGATTAAAAAGTTGAAGGGTATTTAAACATAACAGTTTCAAGTCAATACTTACGAATATCTACGTTTGCAATTTAACATTGCTCCGCTAGAGAGAGTAAACCTGGAGAGAGTTTGTTTCCTCGAACAAGAACGAAGAAGATAAAGTAACTGGGTCGCGAGTTCCATTCTACGATTGTATCCGACTTGTTTCTTAGAATGTGCCATTGCATTATTGCTTCGTTTCTCTCGACCACGGCCGTTAAATTAAAGCCTCCTCGCATTATCGCTAGATAGAAGCGTGTTGACAAGTGTACGGCTTCTGTTGTAAATACTCGTTTAAATTACGTCGAGTATCGCGGTGAGGTCTTTATTCTTTAATGGAGTTTTAATCAAAGTAGAAATTTTCCGTTGGAGAAACGCAAGTTTTGCAAATTTAAATGATGAAATATTAATTTTGCATTTTCGTGTCTGTAAACACAAATAATTTCTGTTTTACAAACTAAACTAATTGTAAAAGTCGTTACAAACGTCACTATTTAATAGATCGTTAATCGTGTTTACGCGCTGCATAATATCTTTTGCTTTATGTCGTTGATTCTTCTCAAACAATTACGAACGAATATATGTATAGATATGATGCATTCAAAGTGTCCGACCTAGAAATGGAAGATATTATTGACATATCCCGCACGATGTAACAATCAATGTTCTTGACATATATATTATCGTACAACAAAAGTTCATAAAATGTTAAACTCATTACGATTCCGCAATCGTCTGTGAATGAGTGTGCAGCAATACGGGAATTAATTTATGACTCTCGCAATCGCTTTTGTATTATTTTATAGCAGGTAAAAGACAAAGAGGCAGGAGAGAATCCGTTAGCTGCAATATTTGTTGAAGTTGCTAATTTAACGGGTAATAGAACGGGACGGCGCTTGGTTAATTTCCGAGTGTCATTTACAGCAATAGTCTTTTTCGACGTTTTGATTTCACGAGCGGTGATGTTTGATACGGGCAAATAAATGTAAAATGGGACAAGAGCGATCGATAGGACGTAATTTGGAGTGTGTCGGAATGAAAAAAGAAATTAATGCTTGAAACGAACTACGAATTGGAGCAGAACCCATTTTAGAATAACATACTTTGGATAGAGTTTATCTATTCTAGTAAAAATAACGAACTTATTTCCCCCTACATTTGAGTTTGTGTGCGATTTAACGTTTAAAATATAAAATTTACCAAAATATGACTTGCAAAACATTGTTTTATTTTATATAACTATGTCTTTATAATTTTTTTTTTCATACATTGATGATATCGAGACATGCGGATTAGTCGTAGGAAAAAATGGAAAATATATTTTTAAATATAAATTCGGAAGATTTTTGCGAGCCGTTTTGCGCCCGCGCATGAAAATGATAATAGATACCGTGATACGACGAAATTTTGGAAATCCACCGATGGGACGGGATTAAAATTTAATCCGGTCGCGCGAATCTCGTGTCGTCCAATTATATAAGCTTACGTACGTGAACCGTTTTTTAACGTGGTGATGGTAAAATGAGTTGTCGTTGGAAAAAAGGAGAAAAGCAGAAGAAAAATCCGGGTGAGATGTTGAGAGAAAGCGAGGGAGGGGGAGGGGGGG
>NW_017297680.1:800785-857704 GCF_001594075.2 Trachymyrmex cornetzi
AGAGAGAGGAAAGAGGAAAGAGGAAAGAGGAGCTAAATGGGATGTGGGACGAGCAGAGCGAAACAGGAAGAGACAAAGAAACGAAGAGTGAACGCAGATCCCTTTAAACACACCCCGGCGGATTGCACGCTTTTGCAACGCGGAAAACACGTTGAGACCGTTGGCGTTGCTGTACATTTTGAAACAGATTGGTTGGTTGGATCTGTCACGCGGTATCGCGACTCTGACAAGAAAGACGGAACAACCAATCAACTGTTCCTGGACCCTTTGTCCGTTCAAGCGATGCGGCACGACGCGACGGCAGCCAACGTGCAGCCGTCCGAATTGAAAATACCTCGTCACCGCGTTTGCCGCCACCGCCGCCGCCGCCGCCTCTAAATCCGTCTGTCCGCGATCGTCGCTAAAAGCGCGGATAAAACTTTTCAACCTGGATAGCGTGCGCGTGACGCGAATGAAAAATCTGATAGAGGACGAGAATCGCAGACGAGGAGCAGGGCGTGCAGAGCGATGTGTAAACGTGTGTTAACCGTTAGCCGGTTACACTCGAAAGGGAGCAAAAACGTTATATTGTTACATGTGGGCCGTCGTGATTGTCGCTTTTTGTTGTTTGTCATCGGATCTTTTATTCTACGAAATATCTCTTCGATCAAGCACGCTTTTAAATCCCTGCGGGCCTGATGATTGACATACTTTTTCTTTATTTGTCGCGTATAAAGGATTAATTTTCAAAGTACACGATACTTGTATATTAACGTTTTGAATTATAATTTATTTATTAAATAATTTTATATATCAATCGACTGATTCATTAATTACCATTTATTTGTCAACTTATAGAATTTAGGAATTAATTTATTATTAAATACACACATACTCTTAAATAAGTAGGAGAGAAAAAGAGAAAGAAAGAAACGGTTCTGCTTTTTTTAATCAAGCTAAAGCATTGAATATTGTTAACATCTATCAATTATCGACATCTGTTAATTTTTAACTGTCAATTACACTCAAAATAAATTCATATTTATCTAGCGAAATTCGTATCTGATGTTTCTAAAAGAGTATATCCTATTAGTTATTCCATATTCAATTATCCTAATCACCGTTTGCGGAAATGTAATAATTGTCGCCAGAAGCGAGAACGAGAGAAATGGAGGTAGAAATGTCCACAACCATCGACTGACCATCGTATAAAAGCGGAGAACGTTGGACGAGAGTAGATAGAGCGACTTGCTCGAGGAAGGGTCAAGAGAGGGTGTCCCCGGGTATAAGGAGTCGTGAGCAAGTAACGTGTTATTCGACGTCTCCCACGAGGATCCCAGACTATCGCCGCCAACACCATCGCTCCGATGGGCTCCGATCCTTCTTCAAACGTTTCTCCACTTCTCTTCGCCCCGTCGCCTTGCTCATGCTACTTCACGCGACTGCTCTCCCGTGAGTGCCACTACTGCCACGATCCCAGAAAACAGACTCGCCCGTTGCGAATGGGAACGGGTCGTGAATCAAGGGTCGTAGATCTGACCGTTGCCATTTACGTTAATGAGTGAGAACTTGACGATATGGAGCTGCGAGAAAATGTCCACTCGTATCAGGATTATTTTCCTACAAAGGAAAACTAGGTATAACGGATAAGAAAAATGAAAAAATAATTTATCCTGGATTGCCAGCAGCAGTTAGGATTGAGTTTAAAGTTTTGTATTTAATTTTTGTTTTAACATTATTAAGGCCCATTTCCACAACTCACGGTTAACTCTTAATCGGGTAGAATAGAAAATAGATGAGGAATTGAATCTCGGTTAAAAGTCAATCGTGAATTGTAGAACTGGGCCTTGTGCCCGTTTCTATCAATGTAGATTAATTTTAATCTCGGTTCAACTTATTCTTCATCCTTTTTTAATTTTTAAAAGTAGAAAAAGATGGGGAGTTAAATCAAAATTAAAATTAAACTGCGTTCATAGAAATAGGTCTTAAGCCCGTTTAATTTAGTTTAATTTTAATCTCGGTTTAACTAACTCTTCATCTTTTTTCAGTTCTGAGAATTAGAAAAAGATAAAGAGTAAGTTGAACTGAAATTAAAGTTTATACATTATATACATTGGTAGAAATTAGGCCTTAGACATACTTTTCTGTCAACGAACGAATAATTAGATTATTTGTAATAGAAAAATATATTTTTGTTTCTCTCTCTCGAAATGAATTTTTATGTAACCACTTCGCTTCATTTTATTGTTTTTAATCGATTACATATAATATTCTTTCACAATCTGTTATTATCATCAATTCAATCGTAAATGAAGTCATTGAGTGTAACAAATCCATGCAGAAAGGCTTAAGCGGCGGTTGCGGATGAACGATTAATATTAATTCGCGGGATCATTGTGTCCGCCTGTTTATTTGAATTCGAACGAACTGACGAATTTATATGGATTCGCACGATTCATTACGTCGATAAGTCATATCTCGTTTAAATCAAGATCAGATCAATATAATCGAGTTTTGATGCATAAATATTGCTACCGAATCAAATTAAATTAATCAAAAACGATGACATATGTGTATTTATATCCCCTAAATTAATTTGTCTACATCAAAATACATAAATCAAAATCTTGCAGTATTTTTTAATCGAAAATCTGGAATCGCTTTTTCACTCTTTTCAATATTGTAATTAGGATTAAAAATGTTCTGCGATTTATATGAATATTTTTATATGAAAATTCTTGTTAATATTATAAATTTATAATAATCTATATATTCTAATATTATATGATAATCTATTTTTTTTTTTCTATGAATCGGCTCACTGGCAAAGGTATACTAGTCGCGCTACACATTAAAACTAAAAACATCTCGTCATAACATCGTAAAGTTCGGATACATGGTATTAACGATTCTACGACCACTATATTTTCTCAACAAATGCGTATGAGGGTTTTCCTAGGTGAGAGCGAGAAATATCAATATTCGCGAAACGAAGTGTCCGCTGGTCGGCCGACTTCGTTTTTCTTCGTTTCTCGAAATGATTAAAAATATTTTCCATAACCACTTACGGAAACTAATATTTACACAATTTATTTTATATCCCCTGCAGCTCGGCGAATCGATTATTCTTCATTCGTTTATCTCACTTTGCCGTCACTCTCCTGTCACTTTTCTTCCTCGACACGATTTTGAGTGAATCCGCATCAACGCAAAACCGCCCGAGGAATATTTGCTAAAATAAGCACCGCGAACCTGTATCAATACATGAAAGTTAATTGCCATCGCACCGATCGCATCGACCATCTGGTGATATTTCGTTACAGGTTTAATGTACCACAATGTTTTATCACGACTATTTTATACATCATTCCGTTGGCTTGCGCTGAGAAAATTATGTTTATCGGATTTCAATGGATATAAATGGTATTTGCTTGAAAAAGTTAATAGTCGTCGAGCAATGAAAAAAGATTAGTGTCAGTTACAATGAATGAAGCCAATGGATATCCGTTATTAACGACTCGACGTAATTTTCCCACAAATTTTGAATAATTATAGGAGGTTCGATATTTATTAACGCTTTACGTTAGCAACAAATCGAAATTAACATTTTAAACGTCGCTTTTATCTTGACTCACAAACTTTTATCTTAACTTGTCTAAATATTTGTATAGACTATAAACCGTTAGGATATTTTAATGCTTCGTTTTCCTCGAAATGAATTCGAGCGAGGCCGTGATTTATTAACCGGAAAATTCTCGACTTAATTTACTCAGACTTAATTTCTTCGAGAAATTTTCCTCCTATTTTTCTTTGAGCACGTGAAGCAATGTACCGAGGTGTTACCCGAGGGACGAAGGAATTCCTTGCACAACTGAAATTAGCGGTCGAGCGCGACGGATGGTCATTGAAATTACGTGTACGTTCGTTTCCTTCTCGAGGACGTCTGACCGGACGGACGTAGCCCACCGAGGAATCAGTCTCGACAGCGGAAATTCGATGAAAAGCGAACTCCCTCGCTTTTCTCAGGAAACGGTATCCCTTGTGTCTCGAGTGTGATTTTCAATTGTGTGTGTTCGCAGGAATGTTCCTCTCACACACGACGAAAAATTTGACGTTAAAAGCGTCGCGTATTGAAATTAAACGTTCAAAATCGATTCTTTGATACTTCACTGCTGCATTTGTATTTTTTATTTCAGCGCAATTTGATATATTATCTTTATTAACGACAAATTACTGTATTGTGTGAGTGTTCCCTGTGATAAATACGTAATACAAGACACGCGTTTATTAATAATTTTGGAAAAGAGAGAATTTATGTACGCGGTGGAATTCGCGTGGAAATCTTCCCTGTACGTCTTACATTCATTTTACACCGGATCCCCGCCGCGTCTGGGCGCTCGCCTACACGTGTTTCTTCCCCAACACGTCGGCACGCGAGATGAAATTATACGATGTACCACGGGTACAGCCCGGTTGAGAGATATAACGCCGCAAACATAAGTTATGTATAGCCGGTTAAGGAGAGCAGAATGCCGGCTGTTCTCGCAGCGATTCCCGCAGCCGTGTATTTTACTTTGAATTCTTTTTTTCCTCAAGTGGCGTATTTTTCAAAGTTCGCCCTCTTCTCTCTCTCTCTCTCTCTCTCTCTCTCGGTCTCTTTTTCTTTCCTAAATGAAAACCCTTGATTTCTAAATTTCCAGCCTCGCAAATTCCACAGGGTTTTCTACTGGTTTACAAAAATTAATTTCATATCTGCTACTAAAATGTACCTTTATTGTATATTTCTCTGATATTACTTACTATAAAATTATTACTGTTACATAATTACATTTTTCTATACGCTATGATTTTTAAATTACACCTACATTAGAAAGTTAAACGATGATTGTAATATAATAAAATACACATTAAAACGTCATATAAATTGACTATATATCTAAGAATTGACAAGAAAACAGCTATTACACAAGTAGAAAATTCATTATTTATTATTTTCTACTATTCATTTAAACTTGTAAATTTTAACTGTGAGCAAAAATAAAAATTAAATAATTTTTTTTATATCGACTTCTTTTATTATTAATTTATCGCGGAATATTACAGTGAAATAGAATTTTATAAAGTGAGATTGCGCGTAAAAAGAAAAGCAAACAAAAGGTCCATGTACAATTACAATTTATACAATGTACACATCTTTTTCTATAATACAGGTTACTAATAAAATCTTCGAGCTTATATATGGCTATGGTTGAAAATGGACTAAAACCACAGTGATATCTTCGTGGGAACGGGATAGTAGAAGAGATCAAGGGATAAGAAACTCACGTCCAATATCTTCTTTCCACGTTGTAGAGCATTAAAAAGTAAAATCTTAGATCTTATCGCATGTAGACGTTTTAGATGGGTAAGCTGAAAGTGAGTAGTGTGTATCGCAGGCTCAGCGATGCTTTCTCGTCTCGACAGATTCGGCGAGTTGATTTCGTCGGACGTACCGTTCGATTAACAGGCTAAGCTCGCGTCGGGCAGGCAATCGCGGACATGCTCGCGTGTGTCTCACGGGAATGTCCGGTAGAGTAACTGGAGTTGGAACAGGTTCGTGGATTAGATGGCGACCGGAGAAGCAATTGCGCGAAGACAGTTCTCCACACGTATTTAAAATCACACGTACACGCGTGACTCATGTTACGGTGGATAACCGTAAGGAAGAAAGATCCGTAACGGAAGAAAGGTCCAAGTCTTGATTGGGTGTGAGCAAACAAGCGGCTGCCGAATCCACGAATGTCTCCGAACGTGTCAAGACATCTGACCGAATCCCACGTCACTCGCCATTCCTTGCTCTCCTTTCTCTCTCTTTCTTTTTTTTTCTTTTTCTATCTTATGTCTTTTGGTTCCGTTACCATCGGGATTCTTTCCGCCATTCCAAAATTCTTACCCTTGTACACTTTCACGAATAGCAGCGATCCTGCTCGTTTCCTCTTTCCAATTTCTCTTTTTCTACGCTCTACATTGCTACGTATTTCTCGCAATCTTTCGATTTTCGTTTTTGTTATCGAGCTCAACGTTCTATAACTATTTCTGTTTCTTTTATTTCCGCTCTTCCTTTATATTCTTTTGTCATTTTTCTCTTTCGTTCGCTTTCGGGTTTGGTTTTGTAATTTCCTTTACCTTATTCCACTTTCTCTCTCTTGATCCCCTTTCATTTCTTTCCATCCCTTAACGTCCTCAATCGAATCTATCCCTTTCTCGATCTTTTCCTTTTATTTTTTTTCTCTCATTTGCCTCTTTCGAATCCGCTTTTCCGTGCGCACTTTTTTATGTCTTTCGTTCTTTTTCACGCATCATTCCCGTCCTCAGCTTCCTCCTTTACTTCGTTTTATCCCACTTTTTTCCTCCAGCCCGCCATCTCTTTAATTTCTCTCTTTCTCTCTTTCTTATTGCTTCCTCTTACTCCGTCCTCGATTTACTTTGATCGCTCATAAAGAAAAATAACCGTAAAGACGTAATCGGCGCAGTGGGCGAGGCAAAGCATTAAAGAGATTTCTCTGCGTATAGCATTTAGAGGAAAAAAGAGAGAGGAGAGATTTCAGAAGAAACGGAAGATAGCGATGGGGGTTGTAAGATTCGATCGTGCGTAAAAACTGCAACGTGTAAATTTCACTGGACTCGTTTCCAATGTAAAGCTGTTTAGTGCAAAAATGCTTAAAAGATTCGTGCTTTTACAAATTGACGTACAATAGCGACCACAAATATCGCTATAATGTCTTAATATCGAAATATAACTTATTTCATATTCGGAATAAAATCTACATTTTTAATTAAACGAGTAAATGTCTTTTTATCTTATTCTTATTGATATTATATTATACATCAATATAACAGCCAATCAAATATTAAATGTATTAGAGTCAAGATGTCTGAAATAATTATAATCTTAGAAAATCTTAATAACGAATCTTGAAAAAGAGAAGACAGTCATTCGGATGAATAGCTCCAACTAACTTAAACTAATACTTATTTAACGAAGCAACCTTAATTTAGGTATACGTTCGCAATATCGCTACGTCAGCTACATTCAACCAGGTTTTTCCCTTGCCTTGGTATATTCACCCAGCGCAACCGTTATTTCCATGTATTTTTCCGTCTGCTAGCTTGCTATCCTTATCTTCTTTCGCCTGTAATCCTTTCTCCTGTCCTCCCAGGACGCGCACTTTTCGTATCGTTCTCGTTCGTTGTTTTCTATTCTCGTCGTGATTCCTCCCTGCGTCGAAGATGCTGATGAGGTCTCGGCTCCCATCTCGGTTTTCGATACCTTCTTCGTTGACGATGAGCTTTGGTACACACAGCAAAATCAAGTGCTTCTTACCGATGTAATACGTTCGCAAACGAATCGGAGGAGCTCGAAAGCAGCCCGTTGTATCTACGAGAAACCGTACCTTATCTCGATCTTTTTTTTCTCAAGAACGCGAATGTCTCATAAACGTGATCGAAATAATCCGCAAGATCTTGACTTGAAATTTTGATCGTATCTCTAGTCGTTTTTGCTTTTAACTTTCTTAGTTGACTTATTTTACTCTTACGTTAATAATTTTATACTAACGTATTATAATAGTTATCGTCGTATTTTTTTTTATTTTGAAACCATACTTGTCTCTCTCTCTCTCTCTCTTTCTCTCTCTTTCTCGATCTTTTGGTATCATTCAGCCAGAGGCATCGACGAGCTTTCAAAATTTGAAATGACATCTCTCGCTTCTCGATATATCGAGTTAGAGAGGAAGCGAAGGGGTGTGCTTCTTACAGGGTGGCGATATATTCTCAAGCGAAGCATGGCGGTGTGACATGAAATTTCTGCCTTCTGGGGTTGCGTGTTTCACACGCATGAGTATCTTTGAATTCTCTCTCCTTCTCTCTCTCTTTTTTTCTCTCGATTACGGATCGATAGTACCGATTGGATAGCAAAAACGAACCACTTGATGTTCTGAAGTCTTTCTTATCGATCAATTCGAGCCGCACGCTCGCATTGTCAGACTCGCTTTGAATGCAAAGGCGCAAATTTTTCGCAATGAGCTCATGACTATGTAATACGAAGTAGAAAGAGTAAAGATCCGGGCCGTCCGACGAGATGGGCACCGATCTTTAAAGCTACACTTTAAAGGCGGATATCAACGTAATTCTATCGCAATTAGCTTGCTAGATTAAATTTCCCCGCACCGCTTGCATGTATCCGCTTTCTTCTTTCTTTTGAGGATAATGATTCAGCGGGACATAATTCTTGATTCAAATAAAAGCTCGCTCGTGAAAAAGCTCACTAAAAACTTAAGCTTACTAAGGAATAAATTATATCGCATTTTAAGAAAAAAAGTACATGATTATGTACTATTCTCCAAATACTATAAATTATTTCTATTAAATTTTTTGTGAATTGAAGGCAAAGAGGTGAGAAATAACGTCTCTGTTGAAACATCACTTTGCACCTTTTACATCAAATTATGGAATACTGATTGAATTATTTCTTAATTAATGAAACGATATAATAATAATAATTTTAGCAATATGATGGTAAATTAAAAATATGTGTAGTATTGAATTACCTTCGTCAATTGGTTAAGGAAACTTTCGATGAAATTTTTTCGCGCGATCGTATCCAAGATATCACGAAACAAGTTGGCAAGGATACATCCCCGCGGGGAACGTCGCATTGATCCGCGACAGGGAATCGTCCAATATATGAACTTGAATTACAGGGAGCCGGGAGCCGTTGCAGGATATCTCTTAAATCCCACCGTCCCTTACACGATTGCAGCGTGTTGCGCGAAGCGGTTTCTCCCGTGGGACAAAATGCCACTACTTTTTCGCTAATTTGACACGGAACATCGAGTTGTCGTATTGAAGAACCAGGCCGACTCGCGATCTCTTTTTCTCTCTTTCTCTCTTTGCGGCTCGATGCGCGAGCTAGACATCGCTGTGGGGATTCCTGGCGAAACGTCTTCCACGAAGACAGCTTGAGAGGTTTAGAGAAACGAAGAGAGGATAAAGCGCGCGAGAAACGATCAGGCGGGGTTAAGCGATCGTCTCTAGTTCCCAGTTTTTAGCCGATAAGTCCGTTCCATCGCCGAAAATATCCGTTTGACGAGTAAAAACGATTATACTTTTTTTTCCAAAATATTATATAACCAAGAAGAGTAAAAAAACTGATTCAATCTTTGTGAGATTCGGAACGCAAAATCGATTTTAATCTTTTACGATGCACACGACGTGGAAGTGTTTAATCCTTATATTTCAGATTTAGTTAAATATTAATTAATGAGTTTACGGAACTAATAATTCATAAAAAAGCAAAGATAAAAGATATTATTGTACTAAAGAAATATACGGACATATTGTATATACTGAAACAAAATCGATTATAATTAAGGTGATAAAGTAGTTTTTTATAAATATAAATATGCTATAAAAACTTTATTTTCTGCGTTAGCTTGTTGAAAATATCTCAAAAAATTCAAAGCATGGAATGAGAGATAAATGTAAAGGGAACGACAGGGTACGATGAGATAAGTACATATCTTTTGCATTACGTAACAAGCGGATAAATCATAAATCCATTATTCATCGATCTGAGAATTTAAATCAGTTCCACGTAGTGAATGACGAATATGTTACTAGAAATTGATCGCATTTATATTCTGAAGGAACGTCTCGGTGTGTGTGAAAGGGATACATTTACTTTTAAAAACTTGCTATATTTTAGACATATTCTTTAATTGTATATAGACGTCAGATGTGAAATTGGACCGAATGGCTAATAATAACCGATAATTCTTCCTACATATAGCAGATTTTCTCTTTCAAGGTAAAAAATGCATTTGATATTTTTATTGAGAAAAAATCGATAGACGAGATTGGAATGAGGTTAAAAAAGTACTCTCTAAAAATAAATCAGTATATTATTACTGAAAAGCAATAAATATTCACTGACGATTGCATTAGTTATAAGTATAGCATTGAAGTCAGTAATAATACATTAATTCTCACTTTGGAATAAGGAAGAGATCCTGTATTATATCGTATAAAAAGATTGCATTTTATTTCAATGTAAATGAAAGAAAAATTGGAATTAAGGTGATTCTCTAGTAAAATGCCGAAAATTAATGAGGTGTCTTACCAGATCCATCCAAAATCTCACTAATATTTGCATAATTTGAATGAAATATTAAAACTACGTGTATATCTTAATGAAATAGTATAAAACATATGATAAATCAACAGCTGCATTTTTACTAAACGAAAACAAGGTGACGTTATGTTTCGAGATTAAATTTGTATACACCTTTATGCAGGTAAATATTTTTCCCAAATGGCCGTTACCTATTATTTTTTTTGTGACCATTACAATCATTAGTTTTTAAACTATTATCTCATTTTTTAGAAAAGTCTATGGTAATATTTATGTGCAGTTAATCAAAGAAAAGTCTTCGATCCTTACCTGTCACTCAATTATACGTTAAAAGTTACATTTTCAACATTCTTTTTCTCTCATTTCATCGTTAACCTATTCTAGAATTTTCGTCAAGTTCCGTACTTCAACTTCATTAGATAAAGAAATTAGCCATTTCTATGCTAACTCGATTTACTAAAGAACTTAATGTTATAGAAATATATATTTAAGCTGAATCTTAAAAAACGGTAGAAAAACAGTATGCGATGAAATTTGTGATAAAAGAAAATGATTCTCGAGTGCTTAAGAATTCGTCAACAAATACTAATAATTCAGAAATATTCTTTATATTCCAAATTTAGTTTGTAAATTACAATTACTCTGTAACTCTTAAATTGTACTATTCTTATCGTATTTGAGACATTTTGTGCCGAATAATAGAAATAATGCTAGATAACAGATAAATTAAGCGAATCTGGATTTGTACTTAGACAGGTTGCTAAATTTACAATTTAATTTCATTGAAATGATTTATATCTTCATCTCCGGTGTTGTCACGGATTATGACATTGTCATAATTATGGTAATCGTATTTTCAATAAAACTTAAGCTAGTAATAAGGAAATCGAATTTTCCAATTTATGTGAAAAGAAACGTCAGATTTTCTTAAATTAATAGTTTATTTTCTTGATGATATCAAGATCAATAATTATAATAATTTATAGTAAGCTACCTTTTAACTTGTATTATAATTTCTTTCTTAAATACATATTAGGGTTCTAATAATCAGAAATGTGCTTTATAAAAATTATTAATTTATTAATAGATACATGACATACAATAATTTCTACCTGTACAAAATCTTTAGATTTTATTTGTACATAAGTTTTTAGAATGAGAAGAAATTTAAACAAAACGTATTTATTATTATTATTATTATTATATTTACGTATATTTAATTTTTCTCAAATTATCTAAAAATTATTAATGTAAAGTTGAGCACAGAACTTGCGGTTTTGAGAAAAAGAAATGAGGACGAAGGAGCTACGTATCTCCATTTTACAAAGTGAACCAAAAGACAGAAATGTCGTGAGAAACGTTGGTGTCCCGAAAAACAGGAGAATGCAGTTAAGGTAGAAATATATATATATACACGATGCTGCCATTTTTCACGGTACGAACGATGACGTGACCAAGTAAGCGTTATTGCAAAGGTTAAAGCAAACCGCATGCGTGTATGGCTGTTTCGAGAGAACGGGTGGGTGGAATGTACCGGAATGAGTATTGTCTTTGCGAAAGGGCTGCGTTTTCTCTGGAACGGGGAAATACCTGAGCAGTAATAACAATGGCACATGCAATGTATTTTTTGAAATGTTCCTTTTCGACTCTATGAAAGTACGAAAAGTGGATACATAGATACGTAAAAGTAAGTAAATGTTTGACGGAAAGAAATTTAAATTTCTCTGTACTGTCGTATTTTATTATTAAAAGCCTGTATATCATAGAAAAATGATTAATAATGACGCCAGATAAAATTTAAATATGAAAAATTATCATAAACAAGTAAAATATATTTCTTAACTCTCCGTCAACAATATGAAATTTTCACCTGCAACTTGGGTTTTCGAACTTCAGATTTTTATATTGTTCCGGACTGTATACAAATCTGAAAAAATTCTTACATACTTGTGAAATCTTTAACAAGTTTTTATTATTATAAAAGTAGATTGCATTTTTCTTATTTTTTACATATTTAATTTATCTACCAGAATTTACAGTCTCAAAATCGATGTGCCTTTAAAGTCTAACATTATTGGTGGAAGCAATTAATTTAATCACTCATTTTATAAAACTAATTCTTCGAGTATCGTGTATAATTTACATATTACTAGGGAACGGAAGTAATTCGTTATTTGTAACGAAGTTATAATTACAAGTTACTTTTTTTGGTAACTGCGTATTTTTTTTTTGGTAACTATAATGGTAATGTAATTATATTTTTTTAGTAACGGTAACGAATTTTATAATTATTTTTACCGTTTCTATTTTAATCTAATTAGACCTAATATATTTATGACCTATATATTTTCATTTATTTAATCTTCAGCCTTTAGATTCAGCCTTAGTATTTATAATTTCCGATTTCGAAACTCTTTTAATATTTTAAGATATTAATACGTCTGTGTGATTAATTAATTTATTATTAAACTTAAGATATTATTTTTAAAAAGAGAAATTTTAATCCAAGCTTCATCTTTGTGCTTAATAATATGTTAAAATGAATTTGTATATATCCTAAAATATGGGTTGCGTTAGGTTATATTTTTTGGAGGCAGTACCGTCCCATGCAGACGGTGGGCGGCACATACTGCCTCCACGCATACGTTTTCCAACGCGAAACGACCTCACTTCCCCCTGCCAAAGGGCGCACGACTTTTTCAAAGCGAGATTCACCTCTCCTCTCTGTCTAGGAACATACGACTTGCTGCGCGTTCAAAAATAAAACTGTCTTTTTTGAAATAAAATTTTTTCCCACAAAAACCCCAAATTCCCTCTTAAAACATGATACGTGGGTTTTATTATAACTAGTTTTGTTTATTATGAAGAAAAATCGCAGTTTTAGGGGAGCATTACTTCTGAACATTTATTCTATGTCACACACAAAAGTATAAAATAATTCCTAAAATACTCTTAATTGTCAACTGCCGCAACGTCTCTGCAGCGATTGTTGACAGCTGAGAAATATACCATTATTTCAGGTATTATTTTACACTTGTATGTGATATGTCGGACAGATATCTCAGTTTGTCGCATATTTTAGAATTACGAAATTATGTTTTTAAGAAAAAAATTAAAAAATAAGGCTGGTGTCATTATTGTATATTATGTTTATCAACAAAAAATATTACAAATGTACATTTTTTAGACTGGTTTTAAAAAAGTAACGAATAATGACTTTTTAAGTAACGGTAACTGTAACAAGTTACCTCCAAAAATCAGTAACTAGTAATATGTTACTTTTAACTTGTTACTTTTTTTGTCTCGGTAACGAGTAACTGTATCTTATTATTTTTACAAAATAACTTTCCACTCCCTGTATATTACTGTCACCCTGAAAGAGTTAAAACTAAGTATGACATCGCGTATAAACATTGCTAAAGTATTTTATTTTAACATTACACAAACTTCTCACCAAAAATTTTGCCTTTTCTCAAAATTGTTTATCTTACCAATCTACTTGGTTGATATCCAATCTTGTGTTTAAAAAATGAAGATTGAAAAAGTCTATCAGCTAGAAGCTAGAAGATACAATACTTTTCCAAGTCCTAACTATCCTAAAGAAACCTTCGTTGAGAGAGTCGAATAAAGAGCTGGTCACGGAGCTAGCTCCTCACGAACGAGCGGACCGAAGCGTGTCTGTTTCGGTGGATAAATCTGGAGATAAGAGTGTGTCCCAAACGGATACAGCACGCACCCCGACCTCTCGCCCCCGAGTCACGCGGGACACTCTGCTGGATGAATGGCGGGGGAAGGAAGGAAGGAAGGAAGGCAGAGAGAGAGAGAGAGGAGGGTAGGAAGGAGACCCGGGTATAAAGTAACGCGAAACAGCGGCGCATTATTCACGGCATGAATTATTGATGAGCGCGGCGTAAAATATGAACGGCGGTGAGCCGTTATCAACGCCGGCGCAGAGCTCGTCCGCTCTTTTGATAGCGCGAGTCGCGTCGAATGCGCGGGCTTGCTCGCGCCGAGGCTCGCGCCCGAACAAATGGCCCGGCACAGACGACACCGCGCATATTGTGTTACATACGTTACATCCCTCTGCCAACGGAATCGCTCTTTCAGTTATTCCACGCGAACTCGCCCGCGTTCCGAGATCCTCGCTCGTGCGAATGTATCTCCTCTTTCCTCTGTGTCGTTATTTCCGAAAGACAATATCGCGTTTATACTTTGTTAAATTCAAGGAGAATAGATCTGTACATGTCGACACGTTTGAATATTATCGCATAAATCACGATAATATCGTTGATAAGGTTCTCAAAGGGCTCTTTGCAACGTTGAGAAATAATGTTTGTAATAATACCGTGTTTAAAGTTTTATTATATATATTTTACTTTAATGAGTACAGGCATGCTGCACATGGAGAGTTTATTATGTACCTATTATGTATAATAATTAAATACGGATGTTATCAAGCAGATAAACATGACTCATCTATTCCTTTTTTTTTTTACGAAATTCTTCAGCATCACGATTTTATTTCTAATCAGTGAAAAAACATGTACAAATGGAAATGGTTGAAATTTTAATGTTTACGGTCGGTTTTAACGTTTTCCTTGTTGCTACAAATCGAACTTTCGTTTTGAGAATACCGTATGATGTTTCCGCGCAACGTGGTCGGTCTCATTGATTTCGTACGGGCTTTTCACGGGCACGGGTTCGTATAGGTTTAAAGCGAGATGCCGTGGGATCGCGTGTGGCTGTCGCGGGAAATATCTTTTTTTTTTCCTATTTCGGCTTTAGCCCATCTCCACGGGGTATTTTTCCGTGTAACGCAATATTTGCGTATCCGTCGTTTTACCTGGCTTCGGCGATTCTGATCGCACTGGGAAAAATACAGCCGACTACTCGTCGTGTCGGTGATGACAAGTCGGTTTTTAAAACGAAAGTACGCGACGAGGAGTGTAAATCAATAAAATATTTTATGTAACATTTTTGAGGCCAGGTTGCAACCGCAAATATATAGTAATAAATAGCAATAAAACCAGCGTATGCATGTAGTTGAATTTCATTTTATGACATGACATTTCTGTACAATATTTCTCGTTGCAAAGAATTCATATGGAATGCTTTTATTTTTTAACTGTAGATCATTTGATGATAAAAATTAAAAAGTGTACGTCACAATGATGAAATTTACGTTTGTGTCCTAACCACTGTCTTGGCCTTGCAAATTCTTATACAACGACAAATATTATAACTTCTCAGTTGACGAGCGTGTCCTCTTTCGTTGATATTATTCCCACATCAAAGTTTTCCATTATGTCAAAAGTTTCTCGAGCGTCTTAAGTTTCGGCACGTTAAGAAATTTATATCCGCGTATATAAACTCTTACGACCAGTGAATAAAGAGATGCATAATTGCTCTACATTAAATTCTCTCAGATATCCGTTGAAATCTTAATAAAGTTCATTTAAAAATCTGCATAAATGCAGGTCAAGCCAATAAACAACAGATGAAGTTTTATATGAAGGAAATTAATTTTCTTGATACAGTGTTTTCGTCGCTAAATAGCTTTTCCAAGAAGAGAATTTCTTAATTATGTAGAAACCTTTACCTAACCGCAGTGTAGCAATTAAATAAAGAAAAAAAAAAAGATTGGTCAACTTTAATAAAAATGAGTTAAAAAGCTCGGACAGAGCGAACGTCGAGTGAGAAAGTGCTTCGTTCGTAACGCGATAAAATTCTCATCAAAGGCGCGATGGTCTTCCGTTATTATTCCGTTATTATTTTCCTGCTCAGCGGGGCTGTGTTTCACTTTCTCGGGAGAGGCACTCATTTTCCTTCAATGAGAGATCCCTTATCCGTCTAAATACAGCGTGGGAGAATCGTTTAAGCCTCCGCACGGACCATCGTTTGCGTTCTTGTTTAAGCCAAGATAAAAGGAAACGAATAACGTGACTGGCAGAACTGCATTTAACGACGCGCAGAAGAGAATCTGCTTCGTGTTATTTAGATTTTATAGGGGAAACTCGGTTAGTGGAAAGTAACAATCATTCCTTCCTTTATTTAAGTGACAACATTTCTTTTAAGTCTAGAAAACGATAACTGTTAATAATTATTGATAAATGCTTAATTGCTTTCAGAGGTAATTGACACAAATAACAATAGTTTTAAAAATATCAAACATTAATTCTTTATCATTGAAAGGTTACCTTTTAAGCGAGACATCCATGAGATTTATAAGGGAGTCTTATAACGTATCAAATTCTGATTTTTTACTAAAACTTTGTGTATATTATAGATTACGTAGAATTTCGAAAATATCAATAAATGTTTTAAGAGATGTGTTTTCATTTATTTATTATCTACAAATAGTATTTTCTAAATTCATCTCTTACGTTATTAATTATGCATATACAAAGTTTTATTGAAATCAGAATTCGACACTTCGTGAGAGTCCCTTGTTAAAATAACAAAAATAAAAATAATCTGTAGAGGCTACTGGGAGTCAGTGCGGCAGAAGGTGCGTAAAAATTTTTTAACAAGTAAAATTATTACTTTATTTAATGTACAAATATTTTCTTTATTTAAAAAATCTTGAGAACTCTAGAATGTTTCGACTCTTTTTGGAATCTTCTTCAACAATATTTTTATTCAATAGTTGATTTCGCGATCGGTCAAGGTAGAGCCACTCACAAGTTGACCGATCGCGAAATCAACTATTGAATAAAAATATTGCTGAAAAAGACTCCAAAGAGAGTTGAAACGTTCTCGAGTTCTCAAGATTTTTTAAATAAAGAAGATATTTGTACATTAAATGAAGTAACAATTTTATTGTAAAAAAATTTTTGCGCACCTCCTTTCGCGCTGACTCTCAGTAGCCTAGATTACTTTCGTTTTTGTTATTTTAAAGAGAGAGAAAGCCCTTGGGAAACACATTTATTCCCTTGTTAGATAAAGCAACTTTTAAAACACTCTGTATAGTTGGAATTATTCCAAACAAACGGGCGTAATCGATCCACCGAGAACAGAAGCGATCAGCGGAATACAGTTCCCAAGTAGCACCGGGATTCTGCCTAATCGCGCGGCGTCGATTCTCAGGGGGCGCGATATAATTTCATAATCAGAAAACGAACGAGGTGGAAACGGTTTCTCCGATCGTACGTGAACGTAATGCCAAGTATGTAGATACTGGCGGAGATTATGTGTTAAGCAGATATATACGCGCCCCTGCGCGCAGGATATCGCAGGGGTCGTCGTGCGGTGCATGCAAGGATATTATAAAACAAGCAAAAGGAATTCGCGAATCTGGCGCTCTCGCACCCTTCCGTGTGTTCCCTCCCTCCCTCCCTCCTCGCGCCTTTTTCCATCCCCTGCCCCCAAGGGTTGCATTATGACGGGATGCATAATGCAAGATGGGTATGCCGACGAGCTGTCTGTGCGTTATACATAGCAATGGCAGACGGACGCGATTCTGAAAAGGATTTTCCGAACAGGATATCCTTGCCACGGACCGCGTATATTTTCCATGACCGAGGTCGAGCGAACAGGTTGCCGCTTTTGTCGTCGATTTTCTGTGCGCCGCGCGATATCAGCCCACGGCTCTCCCGGATCGATGTGGACGTATGAAACGTTTCGCGTAGCTTAGAGTCGTGGATCGTGGAAACGCTGGAAAATCAGAGCTGAGGTTGTCTATTCTGGAACGAAAGATATGTAAGAAACGTGATATTGCGAATAGCAGATGTTACTTAGAAATTTAAAAACTTTAGAATCATTTTATTTGTTTTTTTATACTAATTGTTTCTATTCTATTCTATTTTATCCCCCCGTTAAATTTCATTTATTATATCAATTTCCATTCCCAATCTACGTCGCGTAGCATTGACGAGCGATTATTATTTTATCGGAACAGGTGTGACATATTAAATACGGGTAGTCTCATCATAATCAAACGGAACGACAGTTGCGAAAGCTTCTAAAGTTTTTTTAGCGATTACCGTAAAGGGAGAGTGGAACAAAATGCGGCGCAACGGAGTATAACTCGGCTCATCAACGTGGTTCTTTTTCCACACACGTACTCATTTAACTATTCCGAAAATGGCGAAAACTAAGCCAATAACACACTCGGAGTTTTTCGTGATTCTCAAATTTCACCGCGGACTAACGCGAGGACTCGTCGAGAGGAATGTTGCAGGAGAGATGCAATCCTGCTGTCGCCCATGTCTTGCGGTTTGTGTGCAGAGTGTCGTGTGGGCGAGAACGCGGATGCACCGACCATCTCTCCCTCGTCGCTCGAGCGCATACACACATAGATACGCGCGCGTACACGCGCACAGGCACGTAAGCAATGCTCCGTTGTTTACACGCATTCCGTTCTCCATTGATCCTCTTTGCGCGAGATCGGGGATAGTTCGGTCTTGGCTGCCGGCACTTCTGGGATTGTTTATAAGACTTCCGGTGGCTGCCACGCTTTTCAAAGCTTCTCAGGACTCCTGTCCAGCTTCCATCCTCCATTCTCCGTCTTTCTCTACTTTGGTCGTTTGCTCTCGTTTGCTCTCATCTCTCTCTCTCTCTGTTTCTCCATCTATTTTCTCTTTCTATCCTAAAGATGGTTCTCTCCCTTTTACTCTTTCTGTCTTTCTCAGTTCTCTTCTCTATCTTTTCCGATCGTCTATCGACGGCAAGCCGATGCCAGACAACAAGGGAGATTGTATGTATTACCTTGCCTGTCTGTCGCACGCCTACCCCGCCGTTTCCCGATCTACTTTCGAATCTTGCCACTAGCGATGCGATGTGACGCGACCCGGCTGTGCGCTCTCGCAATGCAATGCGATCAAATCGAAGCCCCGATATCCTGTCACGGGCTCACAGGTATGCACGCGTGTACAGACATGTTCGTAGCACTCTAATATGTTCGTATGCCGAAAGGAAATACGATATGTTCGATACATATTTTTATAATTCTTTAAAAATTTGACTAGAACGAATAAATTTCGAAAATACTAAGATTCAAATTTATCATTAAAAAAACGTTAAATAAACTTACGTGAACTGTGTAATTTATATATTGTGTGTATGTGTGAATCAAGAAAAAATTCTTTGGATACATCTTAAAATATTTATTTTTTGTATTTTTCATATTATATCCTGTTTAATGTTATAAATGGAATGAATTGTTGAAATAATAATGTATATTTAATAATAACGTGTATTTATACATCATTTAACAATCGGATACATATTTAAGTTATTTACAGTAATGAAATTAAAAGCCATTTGCAGTAATAAAATTAAAAGCTTTTAGCCAAACATTTCTCTAATTTTTTACAGGTCATAAAACATTGCAATGATAAGAAATGTTTTTATTCATGTAAATTAGTAGTTTAAAATGCTCGAAGGGACTGAAGCCTTGTCGCGGGCCTAAACGCTTGATTTTAACTTATTGCCATATTCAGGACACGAGCTTGTGGTGCTTGGCGTTGACAGAAGTTAATGGAATACCGCTACCAGGTATGGGGTAAACTTCTACGAGGTCAACCGTTCGTGTGAACTTGCGCAACATCCTCGTAGTGTATGCACTAACGTTGTCACAATACGGGTAAACTTGTAGTGGATAGTGGGGCATAGCCAAATACGAGACGCAATCAAACACTCCACTTTCATTTATGTAATAAAGCTAGTTTACGTATTGTGTGTACGTCACAGTTTTTCGCGTAAAAGATTCTTTAAATATGAAGAGTTAACCTTTTATTAACGACACTTCCACAGAGACAGCTCAATAATGAATTCTTTAAAAATTAGCTTAAAAATTAGAAGCTTCTTCCCCTCAATAGAAGTTAGTTAATTTCAAATAGACTCTACTTTAACAGAATTTTAGTTCGTAACACAGTTTCCGAGCTAATGTATTTAATGTCTGAAATTAAGAGACGAAGAAAGGCAGTACTCCGTAGAATTTTTATTGCAGACGCCTCGAGATTTGTCGGAAGTAGTTAACAGTTTTTACGTTCAAATTAAGATGACCTCGTAAATTCGGGTGAATGAATAATATGGCAGCGATTCATATAAACATAAATGTTATAGCCTGAAAATGACGAAATCGTACACATACGAGAGAATGTTAATGGTCTTCGGGTGCTTGCATCTTGCATACATCTCGTTTAATTGCGTCTTATTTTTCGTAAAATCTTACATAATATAATTCACAAGGATATAATTCACATTTAGGTTTTGGTTCATGATTCTTTTGTTCTAATGAATAACGAAAAGATGAAGTACAACTGATAAGACTTAAATTAGAAATACGAAAATATTTCATATTTTTTTTAAATTAAAAATTTATTCTTTAATCTTTTAATTAAAAATTTATTCTTTAATCTTTCAATTTAAGCTTTCAACTTTTATTCTTTTTACTTCAAAGACTAATAACTAAAATTTTTGTTTTAATCTAAATTCACATATACATTGTAAATTGCGGTTTTAACTGAATTTCAAGATTGACTGATTATTTTGATTTGAGAAATGAATTGTTTTTACATATAAAGATTGCGGCAGATATAATTAATGTAATAAGGTTAGACGAGTTGAATCGAATAATTTATTCGCTTCGCAATTAAAAGCCGTTTTGTAATACGAAGTGGCTTTGAAGCAGCATAATGATTTTCAGGTAGATTTCTCTTCCTAGAACCTCACACAAGCAGAGTAATTAAAGGAAGTGGTACTTTTCCGTTCTTTGAAATACGCAGCCGTAGTTTTTCAAAGGCCTTCGTCGTTTAGAAAGGATTAAATGCGTTAAACCTTGCTTTCTTTTGCTATTACATTTCCTCCTTAATGGCAATAAAAAAATTAGAAACTACAATTGTTCCAAAAACATACAGAAAATTTTAAAATTAGTTAAAAAAAATAAAAGCATAATATTTAAATGTACAGATACATACATTCCAAGGATTTTTTATTCTCTATATAATTCTCTTTATTACATAAAATAGTGTTTAAAAATTCGACGGAACATTTTTTTCTCTCAAAAATATCCATATTTATGATGCAACAATTACAACATTTCGCCCAAAATATATAATAGTAAAAAATGTTTACATAAATAAAAAAAATAAAAAGTTTCAAAATAAAGGTATTTTAGTACTTAATCAAATAAAGATAAAAATTATTTTTTAATTACATTGTTAATCAACGAGTTGATTGAAAGAATTATTAGTTCTATGTGATTAACTTATTACAGTCAGAAATACAAGCAGGTTTGGAGGTTATAATGAAAACGAGAGAGAAGTGATGGAAAAAGAAATCGGTTTAACGAACTAACACCTAACGAATGTATCTTTCTCCCACGCCGTCTCCTTCTGTTTCCGTCTTTCGCATTACTTTTTTTTTTTCCTCCAAGATCGAAAGCGATGCGCGCGGCGTATCTATCCTATATCGAGACTCAATTGGGTCTGGACCGCGGTTATCCGTTTATCGCTATATAACCACTGGAGAGTTGGCGAGGTAGATACATTCCCGCGAAAGGAGGCGAGCGATTAATCACGTTTTACTCGGTTCCGAGTCAGACCGACCAATTTGGCCGGAAAGGTCGTTGTTTGCCCGATAAGGAACGCCAAGGGATGGAAAAGCGATGCTGGCAGTGCCTTGTGGAACAATCGGTGAATCTCACCGTTGATCCGCAGTATAGACAAACAATCTTATCCGGTCACCGACGGATAAAACCTCCATCGTTTGCTCCTTTTTTCCCCTTTTTTCTTTCTTTCACTCGGCTAGTAGCCGTTCACTCGATTCATCGAGTCAAATCTCCACCGGAGTCCACCCCGCCAATCTTGCGTCGGTCCCAGACACGTTTGGGTGGTGCATTTTTCATGATGCATCTGGAAACGCTCGACTTGTAGCATCTCGCCGGCTACCGGTGGATAAGGTACTCCGGTTTCTTTATAGCGTGGACGTGAGGTGGTATTCCTTGCGGTTGACAAGGATATCGTCTTACGACATTGCACGGCCAATTTGATAGTAATTTTCGACAATGCGCTTCAATTTTTCAACGTCTGTCCAAAGAGAGAAAGACGATATCTACAAAGAGTAAGCTTGAATATACATAGATACTAAAGATCTGTTCTAGAAAAATATATAAAATAGAATTTTTTTTGTGGAGACGCCAAATGAAATTATTCATACGAAATTAATTTAAATAGAAATAATTGGTTATAAATGTTCCCATGTACTAATTTGTCTCGAGATATAAGTCACGCCGTTTAAAATAGATAGACTAGAAATAGACGTGTACCTACAAATTTTTAATTTAAACGAAATTTCTTTATTCGGTTAAAAAGTGCGCGACGAATACATACATCTTGTATACTCGTTTCTAACGAGATTGAACGATACCGTCGAGATTCTACCTGTCTCTCTTGCTATCTCTCATTTCTCTCTTTCTCTCTGTCCATCTATCTCTCTCTCTATCTATCTATATCTGTGAAGAGACCGGAGGCCCGCAAGCGGTAAATTAATTCGAACGACAAGCGCAGTCGACGCTTCCACTCGCGCCGAATAAACATCAGGGCCAGAAGTTGACCAGACCGGAGCGACCCATGCCGCAGTACTGGAGGACGCGCCATATCTGCGATCTACGTGCCCATTTCCCGTGGCCCGTATAACGTATTTGGCACCGATCCTCCATTGCATCTGCATCGGACGTCGTCGGCGTTGCACAGGACGGATTATAGGACGTGTATCCCGTCGATCGCAAATTGCGCGACTCTATCTCTGCATCGACACGAGTCTATTTTCTTGATTTTTTTCTTTGTATTATTGCACAAAAATCGTTGACATTTAATACCGAGGTAATGGCGATATCGATATTGTTGATATTGATATTACGAAGAAAGTACTCTATATGTAAATTTGCCTTAAATTTATCGTATCTCAGAGAAGATTATGAAACATTTAGAGTGTATATTTTCATTTCAACTACTTAAATATTCTGACCTATAAATTATTTCTAAAATATAACACGCAAACTTTCAACGTGTGATGCTCAAATTATCCTCGCACAAAAATTCGATATTTTCAATTACTTAATTATTGACTTTCGCATATCCTTGTATCTCGGAAGTTTAATATAGAGTTAAGTGACATGGGAAGATTGCCGGAGGCCAACTATGTCCGTGGACTATAATCTAAACAAGCTATCATTAATTTCAGTACGTGTGGTGGATACTCTCTGTGCCAATAAACATCAGTGACAGCGACCAGGCTCGCGGCGTTTCCGACGCACTTTGGGTGCCGGCAACATTCGAGATATACCGTGCACACGCGTTTGTATGATATACGTAGTATATTTAGTATCATGGTATCCGCGCCAGATGTTGTCATCGCTCGGTTCGGACTTCGCAATGAACGTTCGTTTATTATTTCTCAACTAGCTCATGTTAATTACGAATAAACTCGGACTTGAATTACCCGTATTCGTGCAACTCGTGCACATTTTACTTGAATATGCTCTTTCAAGCGATTTACAGATCATTTTCAGTTATTTCACGCGATGCATTTAGGATCAGTAATAAATAAGTGAAATTTTTGGAAGTGGCTGTTTTTTTATTTATGTTATAATTTGACATTCTAATGGATTGAAAAAATATTTTTGTTTTATCAGAAAATACTTTACGGAAAAATTGAATTAACAGAAAGGAATTTAAATATTAATTTTATTATTAGTTATTATATACTATGAATGTATATTATTATAAACTATATGCTCTCGTCTCTCTTAAAACATTAAAAGTAGCGATCATTATTCGAGCATTAAGTAAATTTTAAATGATTTAAACGAATTGTGTACACTGTTGTGTAACAAATATAAATCTCAATTTTTGTTTGATATTTAAGAATATGACACGCTTATTTAATGACTATTCAACAGATAATTTGTTTACATAATTATGATTTATGCAACTATTTTGAATTATTTTATGTAAGTTGCATCTTATATCTTAATCATGTTTCAATTGCTCAATAGTTGGATAATCGATGCACAGTCTAGTATACGATACCTATTGGCAGAATTATACGTCAAGATCGAGTACGGCTGAGGTTAAATCGAATTTATTGCGTCGAGTCGATTGTTCGAGCAGCTAATCGGTACATCAATCACGAAAAAGGAAAGAGCAATTACTCGACGGTGCACAAGCTATTAAGCTTTTATCACGATTCTTAAAGAGAACAGGTAGTTGTTCTAGAATATTTATACCCAGAAACGGATCAGGCACAAGTTTAATTATAATAAAAATATGAGCATATAAAATAGTATAAAAACAAGTAAAAAATTAATTTTTAAGAATTGTTGGAAATTTTGAAAACTCTTTTCAAATTAACTCGAGAAAGCTTAATAACCTTTTAATACACAAACAACTCAATCAGCACAATATTTAAAAAATATTTTTTAAACACTTATTGAATATTTTTTTATCAGATCTTTGTATTAAATAAATATTTAAAAAACGTTTTTTTAATATTGTGTATTGATCGGGCAGATGTAAAATTTCTTCTCCAAAACACTTGTTTCTTTTCACACACAAAGAGTATCATATTATTTCTATTAATTATCTAAGAATCTTATTTGTTTATGTTATAAAAGAAGAGTTATCAAGAAATTTGATAAACTTGACAACATATATTTAGGTGTCGTATGCCGAAGTAGAATAGTCCCGTATGTAATAAATCGTAACGCAGCAGGATGAAATATTTGCAAAAACGCAATCGCTTCCTCTCTATTTACTGCTATCGGATAAACATTCGGGCAAGAATCTGACAGCTCGACGGTGGATGGCATCGCGCTTCCGCAGTGAAGTGGCACTCGAACTACACTTTATTTATTTTGCGGACTGCGTATATAGAACATCGTTGGCATCGTGCCCCCGTTGCATCTGCGTTATTGCTCGTTGTCGGGCACAACAGATTTCGTATTGGACACCTTTCGCAATGTATCGACTTCTGCGTCAATCGCAATAAGCGTATCCAATGTAATGGACCGGGAATGATATATGTAACAGAAGCTTGCTGCTCAAATCGTGCACGTGCTTCAATTTACTTAGTTGCATCGAATACTCGATTAATGCGATTGACGAACGAAGAGATATTTCTTGTTAAAAGTTATTTCTATATATTTCGTTGCGGATAAATAATTTCGTTCCATTACTTTATAAGTAACACAACTAAAAGAATATAATTTTCGAGTTATTACCATGGATGAATTAGGTGAAGATTATGCTATCAATCAATTAAAAGTAAATTGATTTAACTTCAAAACAGTTTGTGATCAAATATCACATGTATCGTTCTTAAGGTTTTCAAAAAAAGATCATAATATACCTTTTTCAAGAGTAATACATTTTGAGTTGTATTGTTTTTATAAGTAAAAAAGGATCTACACAGAACATTTAGAGTCAAAACAGTTTGGTGATCAAAGTTTAAAGAAGAAATTGTTTTATGTTGAATTGAATCATTTTAATTGATCAAGGTAAACTATTGATGATTTCGAGTTATATCTTTTATTTTTGATAAAGTATTCCAAATTCATTTTTTGTAACTTTGTAGGATATCGAAATCATCAATTCAAAAACGATGATTTTTTAAGGGTTGTAAAAATGACATTTATTCCCAAGAATTATGTTCCTAAACGTATATTCTTTTTATCAATATTATTTCATTAGTCAATAATTTTCTGTTGAATTGAAAAATAGATTATATATTACCTCTTTTCTGAAAAACTTAAATTTTTTAATTGTTACTTTTGAAATATGGAAACGCGATTTAAAATGTGAAGAATAAAAACACGTTTTAACAATTACTTTTCCAAATTCTTCGAAAATGTTATTTACGATTCTAAATTAAAAAAATAAAATCTTCCATGTAATATTTATAAAATATCTATAATACACATTGAACATATAAAGCAGCAGTGTAAATTTACAATTCGAAATGAGAGTGAAATGTCTTATATATTTTCAGAAGAAATTCTGAATATCGTGTTAATTTTTTCAAAAATTTCTACAAATCATTTCGAAAGAGTTAGGAAAGAGAGAGGTCATAGAATCGAAATCACTTACCGATTGGCACGTTGACAGCGATGAGAATGACAAGAGCGCGGTGGCAGAGCATTGTGCGCTGCAGTGAGAAAGAGAAGAGCCGAGGAATCGTCCGTCGTTGATGGCAGCCAGGCCTGCTCCCTTTATCTACTTAACCCCGTCATCTTCTACACGGACCTCCGTTTCCGATGCTCTGACACATAGCATGCCTGAAACAATCGCGTTGGTTCGATTATTTACTCGAGAGGGCAGTATTATCAGGCCCGTCGCTGCCGCCCGCTGTAACGATCACCCACGCCGCTTTATCGTCCGTTTCCAGCGAGCGAACTTTCGGGTTCGCTCAACATGTTGCAGCTTTGCTTCTCAAGATCGAGCAGCAGCGTCACGCTCGCGTTCTCCGGCCGAGCGTATCGTTTCGCTTGGTGACGTTCATCGACCGTATCTTGGCCAACTTTGTTAAGAGCGGAGCAACGTTAATTTCGATGTTCGCGATGAATAAGAAACTACTTTGACATTTTCGACACCACGTGTCTACGTTTGATGCACGATTATTAATACAATTGCGATCTGCCTTTCTTCCTTCCAGATATAAAAAGATAATTGTATTATTTAATCAAGATGTGATCACACACACGAAAATTGTGTATCTAGAAATTCGAAATTAAACGTACATGTGTTAGAATAATTAAGTTGACGATTTATTTTCATTGATTGAATTTGCAACACGTGTGTGACCAGTGTATGTCTTTCAACTGTGCACAGAAAGAAGACTATTCTTAAATCAACCATTATATATACTCATATATAAGCAAAAATATCATAATCTTGCTTCAAAGATATCAATCTTGATT
Source organism: Trachymyrmex cornetzi (assembly GCF_001594075.2). Classification (NCBI taxonomy): domain Eukaryota; kingdom Metazoa; phylum Arthropoda; class Insecta; order Hymenoptera; family Formicidae; genus Trachymyrmex; species Trachymyrmex cornetzi. The sequence goes on from NW_017297680.1 coordinate 827,854, forward strand.
TGATTAAATTTGTTTTGATGCAAGTATTACTTTGCACTTAATTCAAGACTTGCTCAATTAAAAATCTTATATCAATACAAATTCAAGACTAAAATTTTTAAAGCAAGATTACAATATTTTTGCTTATATATGAGTATATTATGGTTGATTTAAGAATAGTCTTTTTTTCTGTGTGTGAATAGAGATTTTGAATAATTTGTTGCCGTAAGCGAATTAAACTAATATAAATTAAGTAATTAGCATTAATTAAATTAATATTTTTAGTTTATTTTTAAATTTTAATAGAGATGAAGCAAGAGAAACATACATTTTTATAAAAGACCCCGCACTAATTATATGGAAATCCTGAGACGAATTAATTTTGACATATGTTGTAGCTTATAATGTAGTAAATAAACAATGTCATATAGATATGACTTAAATAATGGATAATTTTTTAAATTATAGTGTACCCCAAAAGTGCACTGTGAGCACAAGTTCCACATTTTTGTTACACTGTAACTGAAAAACTGTCTATTTATTTGAGCCTTGTATAACATATTTTGTTCATCACGTTGTAAACTACAACATGTGAAAACTCATTTCACCAGGACTCAGTTTTCTATGTAATTACTACAGGATTCTTTAGGTATGTATTGTTATATGCCAATTTTTAAGAGAATCATCAAACTTCTACTTTTTAAGAAGCACAAATGATGTACTTTTATATTAAATAAGGCTTGACTGATATTTTTCAGTATTTTTAGAAACTTATAATATTGCGATTATATTACTATTTACAATCCGCATTTACAAATTAATAAATGTCGCGATAAATTTAATTACATCGCTGTTACAATTTTGACGAGCGCGCTGTCAGTTAAAATAAGTTATTTCCGCGAATTTATAAATTATCACAGGCGCCGACAGAATTTACGGGAACGAAAACGGGTGGAATGCAAATAGCGCGTTTGTCACGTTTATGTAAGTACGTGTCACGTATATATTCGGCGATAAATTGCTCCTAAATGCATTTCCGCTTTAGACGATTTCTGTCGCCGTGGGAGAAATTAATCACGCGTGTTCACCGTCCATTATTTTATGACTTACGCATACCGTGGGCGATATACTGACGTTACAGTACTCGTGAAGTAGCCGATTTTATTATATAAAATTCACGTGCCATATGTTCCACGTAATACGCACGATGCAACACTACGATTCACTTCCGCTTATTATGCACACGGCCGTTAAGCGGCGATAAACCGTTAGTATAAATGTTATTCAAGTTCCGCCCGAAAATTCATTCTTCGATCGTCATGAAATAATCAGAGCACAGTCCCTATTGTTTCGATCGATTCATAATCATATATTAATAACTTGATTAAGATCGTAATCAAATACAAATGCCAGCAACGTCACTTTCAATTTATGGGTATCTATGAAAGTTTAATAATCAATTTTACGATCTTTGCTAGAGTGAAATAATGTTTTATGCAATAATTTTGCTTTGATCGTTCGATGTTAATAAACCAAACATTCGTTGCCAAAAATTTATACGAGTTGTGAAAATACCATGAAATATTTTATAACTACGAAAATGTATCAATTTTATATTTTGGTTTCTATAGAGAGGAAGAATCATTGACCTCTCTTTTTTTCTTCGTTAACAAATATTATCAATTACACTTTTACGCGTGTGGATGTCTTGCTGCACCTCGTCTCTACGCGTTTTATAACCCTCCGCTTCCGTTGATCGTCATCCATTTAACGCATATTAATCGAACTATGACATCCGAGTGTCGTTCCATCGTCGTCCGTTTGTTTCCGTTTCATCAGCGCGCGAAGAATAATACGTTAACAATGAACGAGCTTGCAACTCGATTATCGACGCTTGCAAGTTTAAAGCAAACAGGATCTAGAGAAAGGGACGTCGACAAGCCGACGACGAGACGGGACGACGAGATAAAATGCGAAACACGGAACTGGCGATGCTGCAGTTCGTTATTGGCGACGTGAAGCCAATCCATACCAACCTCGAAGCGCAGAGCCGACAATGAATTGTTTGGATCTCTTGCACATAAACGAACGCACAAAAAGTGACCATGGGGTTAACAGTAATTTGCATTCTGCATTTATATATCGTACCTACGCGCGTTATCTCTCGATGGTCCTGACCTGCAACCCGCCTGACCTCGTTCGCGACTAATAAAACAGAGTGATGATATATTGTCACTCCTGCGAATCATCAATAAACATATAATGTCAATTTCGCTGTTTGTCAATGGTTTATATTCCACTTTGCGAAAGATGTTTTTATAAAGAAATAAAATAAAAATCAATCAAAAGAATTAATTAATTAAAAAAGCGGTAATATGCGGCACTTCGAAGTTAGATTTAAAGATAGCATCTTGGTGCTTAATAATATTTCTATATAGATATTTAAATATATTTTTTACATCAAATTGCACGCTAAACACAATCGGTGTTGAAAACGTATAATCCTAAATTAAAGCTGTGTGTGTGTAATAGTATCATAAATTGAATATTGATGGTCAATTAATAATAATGATTCTTATATAATGACAAACATTTTTAAATACTCTCTCTGAAAAGAACTTATTATAATTTGAAGTATTGAAAAATTAATATTTAAATATAGATATATATTTATAATATAGTATAGAAATATCATTAAGCACTAAGATTTAGTCGATAGATATTAGACTTGATCGCATATTGGCACTTTTTTTACTTAAGATTTATTTATTTATATAAACGGCCTTGTTTAACTTATTATTGTTAAAAACCAAGAATTAGAGATGACGGTTAAGTCTTTTATAATACATATATTTCTATATTTTACTGATTTTATCGTTTTGTAATTGGGAATATAAGACATGTTTTAATAGGGACTAAAAGAGAAGGATGTCGTGCCGATAAACAGCGCTTACGCAGGGATGTTACGTGCATAGATAATATGATAAGCAAAGGGCAGTTTGTGATAAAGCTGGCGTGTGAGATAATGTGGCCGAGATAATTATTTTTCCACTACGACTGTTGATAAATCTTATTTCCTTTCTGTGATTAATTAGTGGGCCTAGACGGGAATGATAATGGATGCGAGATAGATACCAGCTCGAGTCTAAGAGAGGATGAAAAACAGTTCAGTCTGAATAAATGTCGGACGTGCCATCTTGATGCGCGTGAATGACGAGCGAGCTGATATATGCAGATCACGCTTCCGAGAAATTCTAATTATCTAAATTTTATTACATATTGCATAATTTCTTTACATCCATATTATTTCCTAATTCCATTTTTCGAGGAAAAAAAATTCGCTTGATATCTTTTCTCCAAAAGCGTTGAATCTTGAAGAATTATAAATTTTTTTTAATTCCAGAGTTTTCAGGAATTTTTTTCATCCCTCTAATGAATTCTTTCTTTAATCTTGAATGTAACAGCGATTTTTTAAAAATATATATGCATTTCTCGATTTTCAAATTAAAAATATTTTATCTCATTTATTCATTTTTGTTGTTAAATAAATTATACAAAAATGATTGAATTTCAGAATATTGATTTGCAATTTTTCCAAAAATAAAACAGTCTCTCTCTCTCTCTCTCAGCTTCTAAATATAAATTTATTTTAGTATTTTTCTGAATAATAATTACTTAGATGTTTATTTTCATCCGTCGCATATCAATATCGTCGCTATATATATATACTATATACGTTACTCAGAAACTCCTTAGCACCGCAAACGAATGGCAGAACATTAATCCGCCAATCTTCCGTAATACGATCAGGAGTTCACTAAGACGGCATGAAACCAAGCTAATATATGAATGAGGAAAACGATTAAATTCGAAACTAGCTATTTCTCTTAGACTTGGTATCCCCGAGAGCTCTAACGCTCTCTGCAAAGTTCAGTTCCACTCGCAACAGAAGCGTCGAGAGGAGCCCACCTATGTGCAGGATACGGAATATGTAAGACACGCGCGCACACGCGGGAACCATCCTCGGTGTAGCACGGCGTGTAGGTCGGCGAATTCGTGAATATTCAGTAACTCTGTCCAACCTTCCCCGGGGCAAGTTTACGGTCCTCGGTCTCGCTTTTACGAGTTCGTCAGGAAGAAACGACTTCGCGCCGAATCGACGAGACGTCCTTTCCTCGTATCGTCACCGACGCACTCGGGGACGTTTTCTCTCTATTGTGAAAAGTATCCGACGAGAAGTTCAAGAATAAGAGGGATTCATTTAGAATTTCATTTTAACAAACTACATATAACCAAGGAGTTGCATCATGGAATGCAAGCCTCGGAAAGGTCAGATCAAGATATAGGATGACGTAAACTGATACGCGTCAGTAATTGTAACAGTGGCTTTAATTTTGTTCTCGTTAGTTAATTTTGTTCTCTTTTTTCGTTATCTCAATTCGACGAGGATTACCCGATCGATAATCCAATCCGATATTTTACGTGTATCAATAAAGTGTTATTCAGTGGCAACGATGAAAACGTTTTTATTCGAATTAATAGAAGAAACATTTTACAGCCCCACATCGCGAAGCCATAAAATGTATCGATCTGTATTTGAGGATAGATATCGATCCCTCATGCTCATGCGAGATCGTGCATAAAATTAAATAACATCATTTAGCACGAACGTATTTATCATTTATTATTTAGGACGTTTTTAGTTTTAATATCCTAAATTCTCCAACTTTAAAAAACCGAACATGCGTGTTATATATTATATATTATCTTAAATTATATACTTCATACACGCAAAACAATTTTTTGCTGCTTCAGCTAGAATTATAGCTGCTTTTTGTATCTCATACGCATAGAATTTATAGCATAAATATAAATTCTATCTCTGTTATCTATATGATTAGATACAATACGTTCGCAATACTTATTAGAAATTTATTTATTTCAGCTATTTTTTTTATACTTAAATAATTTTCGCTATAACTGCAAGATTACTTTTTTGAGTGTATCTGCGTATATCAGAATTTTATCGCGATACTGAAATGTTGCACTTTCATTTCTATTTTCGAGCAATCGGTTCTTGCGCAACATTGATAAAAACGTTCGTACTAAACAGAAAGTTGTGCAAAACCTAAAATGATAGCGTGCTTCCGTCGTGTCCCTCGTTGGTATTATTTTGTAGTTATAAGTTAGACAGCACATCCCTGGGGTTATCAAATATTCGTTGAAGATACTCACAACTACCAAACTTGTATCGTGCTGTCCACATCAAATATATTTCCCCGCATCCCATTTGTGTTATTTCTCACGTCTCGGCGATGCAGCCACCTTGCAAATTCAAAGTATCCAAAACTTTGTCCCGACAAGAAATATAATAACATCTTACAAGATCCGCCTTGACCTCGGGCGATATCAACGCAAAACGATACATATCGAGCTTCCTTTCCACCGCTTTATTTATAGAACGCACCGTGGTTGAGACTTGTGCTTAAAATCAATGCGAGAGCTCACGTCTATTTCGAGCCTGAAATAAAATGATATTGATTTGTGACTAACACTCGTAGGAGATCTAATTTAACAGATTCCAATTTTAAATGACCTTAAACTACACATCTATCTTAAACACACATTTGCTCTAAAAGCAGCCCTGGTGCCTGTCTGTAGTGCTTGGCTAAAATAAACTTGATAGACGACTTCTTTCAGAAGCTAGATGTAACTCCGACCCGAAAGGCTTAATCGCGGAATTAATGAACACTGGCAACTTGCTCGTTACCCCATGTCGCCTTATCGTAGATCATTATCGTTAGGTATAAAACGTCCTGTGGCGTAGTCGCGACGAACAGAGCTGATAATTGGTGAAAAATGACGAGGGACTTTGTACTCTTAGCGGCTGTCATCTATCCTTATTAAGATCAAAAAATATTAATCCACATGACACTCCTCTTTCCGTCCTCCCTGTATAAGTTTGTCGGCGGGATTTCGTCTCCGATGCAAGATTACTTGTCGATCGATGTCGATCGACCCGGTTAGCCGGTCCTACTAGAAAGGGTTTTTAAGCGAAGTTCATTTGTGAAGTCTGCGGTAGACAAAATGGATTATAGGCTTCCCCCTTCGCCCTGCCCGATCGAAGAACACGCGGGAGGGTGAAAATGCTTGCCGTTCCACGGCGTAAAGAAGAAGTCGAACCCAAGAAGCATCGAGAGGGCGGACGCGAAGAGGGAAGTCCGAGGAGATCCCGAGCAGGGAGAGACCTGTCGATACCGTGATGTGACGAGTGACAGACTTTTTTTCCTCGGCTACTCCATTAACATCTCATTATGAACACTTCGGCGGCCTCGCACCGCTCGGGCAAAATATCTTAAGTCGAGTTCGAACTTCCATTAAAATATCTGCCGAGCTCGGCGAGTCTTCGTCGATCGCACGTAGCGACCGGAAGCGTTTAACGCGTTCCGAAAGTGTTGGTAGTATCCGGAAAGTGTTGAAGATAGTTTTTTACTTCGTGCCCTTGCTCGCTTCTCTTTGTCAAAGAATCGGCGGTGACATGCCAGCGGTATAAAGGGGGAAATCGGATAAACCGCGCGAACGTGACTTTTTTCCTTGGGCTTATCTCTCCGAAGATGCGCAGGTAGGAACGAGGTGCAGGGAAGTGGAAAATTTAAAATGTATTATCTTACTTCTTTCGAGATGAAAATACGGGACATTTGAAGAATAGAATATTTTAACGTTCTACAATAGTTTAGATATTTAATAACTCATATAACATTGCTTTTAAATTAATACAAAATTATTAATACAAAGATGATATATATGATGAATTAACACGTTAATTCTTCGTATTGTTACATTATATTGTTAAAATTTGTATAATATTCATATTTTAATACGTGATTATTGATCATATAGTTTGTCCTATTATTGCACCTGTGCTAACATGAATCGTAATTGATATCGCGACACGATATACCACACCTGCTTATCGATACTGAATACCAATCATACATCCGACACTTGCACATGAGTGTGCGCATTGGAATTCCTTTTCATGCTATTATCATAACTATCGCGGCAATCGAAATGTCGTAGCTTTTAGCTAAACTGTGGACGCTATTAAATTAGGAGATGCTACAAAGCATGTCCCTTGAATGCTAATGGAGTTAGCTAACTCGGTCGCCCAAATGCTACTTAATCGCTTTCTACAATTTCTATGCGTATTTACGGCAAGCGAGATGCACGATTGCATGGCATCGAATACAGAATAGCTTAAGGAATTTTCCTTATACTTAATCGTCTATGAAGGAAGAGAACTTACGACTCTGCCGCTATTCTTATTCTTTCGAATAACGATGCGTTACAAATATTTTTTAACAAAACGAAAAATTATAAAGAATTAATAAATTTTTCTCTATTGTATTAAAGGTAAGTACTGAAAGTTTGGTGGCGATTTAGAATCTGAGTCAAAAATTATTTTTATAAGAAATAGATAAGTTTAAAAAAATTAATTAAAAGCAAATTTAAATTATAAAATTGTTAAATATAAATATTGATCTTCTTGAACTGTTTCATATGTTTCATATGTATATAACATTCATTTTTATTCGGAAAAAATATAAACTTCCAATTCTAGTAACTTTTTGCAGAGAGTATACACCTAGCACAGCCTTAAAAACGAATCAAGAATATTTGTGCATAATATTGCATTTCCTATTTCTTAAATACAAGTTTAAACGTACATTCATTAAAATTTATTTCTAATACATTAATGCGTTTTTAAATTGGAGTTTTTTTTCCAACTCATGAAATTCCCCAATTCTCACTGAGCAATACAATTTATTAGCAAGAGATACATTTTTACTTAAATGCTAGTTCGCCACAATCGTGAAGATTATGATCAGCCTGGAACGTCTACGGGATGTCGTATAAGTGCGAACGTAATTCGCTCTTTGTACAAAAGCACCCTAATATATCACACTTCGCGACGCAGCTCTATGCGAGAGGGAGGAAGTACAGAAACGTACACTCTCCGCGGAAAAGTCTGCAAATGAATTCAGCGGAATTTCACCGTCGGAAATTTTATGACCGAAATTAGCATATTTATTTTGCGCAGAACCGGTTGGAGAATCGCGAGGCATTGCGAATTCTAGGCAAGGGTCTCTTGTAATATTTTTTAATTGCCTTTATAAGGATTGCTTTTCGTGTTTTGTTTCGTCCTTTGTTAACCATTCTGAGAAGTGCTTCTCACGACGGAGAAATGAAATCACAATTGTAGATCACGTACGATTGTGCTAAGATTGTATGAAAATGTAAACGAGAGATATAGAAAGTACACAAACAATATTTCATGTGCGAGATTTGTTTTTATTTCTCGTGAATTTTTTAAATATATAATGTACCAATGATGGCGATGCTGCTTCTCTCATCTCCATACAATTTTTACCTCAAATTTGCGAATTTTATGACAAATAGACAAAGTAATATCTTGAAATTTAAATAAGTACACGAGAGAAATAATGACATTTGTTTGCCGATAATTCAAGTAAGGAAGAGTAGAAACATCTGGTATACGTTTCAGATGCGTATCAGTGCTGTCTTACGCGCAAACAGGTCATTGAGTTCAAATCGCTCGTTGTGCAAGGGAGTTTCTTAGAGGAAGGAGAAATGGTGTCTCGAGTGCTGGACTATCAATAATAAAACTGAGTTTACTGCCACGGGGAAATGGTGGCGCCGTGCCCCACCGTCGAATATTGAGGAAGTATCGAGAAACACCTGCGCAAATTGAATGCGTTAGACCTCTCAGGTCAGGTAATATAACTCGGCTCTTACACCGTATAACTTCGTCGCAGCGTAGCGCTGCAACCGAAAGCACTGCCTGTAACGCGCCCGCGTCTGTCGCTTCTTTCTGTCTCTATTTTTTCTCTTGCATTCTGTTTGTACTCGGCAAAATTGCGAGATTATTACCGCATTTTTACCCACGGTCTTTAAATTTTACATTCACTTTGATACATCCCTTACAGAAATCTAATACTGACTAACACTGAAAGACAGTAATTAATTACTTATTTTAAGTATTAAAAGCACTATTGTTCAGTACTTTTAATACTCCAAATAAGTAACTAATTACAGTCTTTTAATAATAAATTGACTAATATTGAATTGGCCAGTATTATAGATTTCTGTAAGGGATGTTTCTTAAATGTCGCTTTCTTCACAAAATGATTTAAACATTTGCATTATTGAAATTTTATGACAATAAATACTATTCTATTATAAATATAAATAATATTAAATGAAAATTGACCAAGAAGTGTTCAACACAAATGAACGAAGAAAGTCATATTCGGTCAAAGTAAGTTCTAATAATAATTTTTCTGTGTAAATTTTATAATTTCCAGTTCAAACAAACTGCGCGCCGATTTATTTAACAGCATTGAAATTCACACATAATTTTGCTTAAATTGGAAATTGTAAAATTTAGACAAAAATATTAAAAATTAATCACCAAGTTTCGCTTTGACCAAATATGGTCTTTTTCGTTCATTTATTTAAACTATAAATCCGAACACGTTTAAGGCGGTACAAAAATGATTAAGGAGTTGGTATTTTTTTCAACGATGATTATCATGGCGTCTCATGCGTTAATTTAAGTAGGTTTCTCTCGACATTTTTTTGTTAAAGATAAACTCTTTATTCTTGTTCAACAACGAGATGGATCTCGTGGATGACTTCTCGTACAATGGCCAAGAGATTCCCGGATTCATTCGTTACTAGTCGAAGAAGGAGAGGCATGCCCGCGCGACTGCACTCGATCTTCATGCCTGACGTGCAAATGCCGGGGTTAATGCGACGCGCTCCATTAAAGTCGAGTCCCTACACCCCGGAACATTACTAATTACACGTGGCGCGCATAGTCCACGCCCGGCAGTTAGCCTCCCTCTCATCGCTGCCGACGTTCTCCCTCCGTCGCTTTTCTCACTTCGAGCGAGAGTCCCGTCCTTATTACGAAACTGTACATGCGATACAACGCGTCCCCTCGTTGCAAGTTGCATTCTAATATTAATAAATTTGAGCTGCTCGCAAATGCGTGCAGCCACATTTGCCGTGCGACGCCGTCGACAAAGACGCCTGTAACTTCATTAAGCGACGACGAAGCCGCCTCTAGTGGTCTTAATCCTTTCGTGATGCTCTTCTATCACGGGATCATATTTGAAGATAACAGCGAGTTATTATCACGCGAATGCGCGACAAAATATTATTAACAAGATTTTATTGGATTTAAAACGTTAAAATAGATAAATCTTACTATGTGTATGTACAATACATCAACAAATATCTAAAAAGGCTTGGAAGAATCTATCAATAATAATAAAAATAAGCAAGCCCATCAAAGCCAACATCAGTTGTTCGGATGCACAATTTATTTTCGTGTTAATTTAAAAAATCATATCAAAAATTAATTCATATACGTTTCGACCCCTATATTTGGGTCCTTATCAATATAAACCTAAATCCGCTTATATACTATACGCAAATTCCAAGCTGCGATACAGCTCATTCTTCTTTATCCAATTTCCAAGTTAGATAAAAAGAGAACGGAATCCAATACATTATGTCAAAAGGGCAGAACACATATCGCAGTATATGGAATTTGCGTATAGTATGTAAGCGGATTTAGGTTTATATTGATAAGGACCCAAATATAGGGGTCGAAACGTATATGAATTAATTTTTGATATAATTTGTTAAAATTAACACGAAAATAAATTGTGCATCCGAACTGATGTTGGCTTTGATAGGCTTGCTTATTTTTATTATTACAATACATCAAAAGGTTGATCTTTTCATGATAACGATACGACGACTGCTTATAAGAACTTGCTTCAGTAACATCCCTCGACCGCATGCCTTTCCATCCCTACCTCATCCGTCCATTCCTTTATCAGCGACGTAACCACAAGCATCTTACGAGCGGTTTTCCTAGGTTGGACCGGGCAAACCAAAGGGTCGTCCTGTCTGGTATCAGGAACCTTGATACCAGGGATCCTGCCTGAGGTGGATAATTGCAAATTCCATTTAGACGACACGTAACTGCCGCGCATCGCCCGTGAGGGCGCATTAGCGATCGGGCTGATTGCACTTTTACTGCTTATAAGTGGATTTTCGTTAAGGAACTCGGAACTTCTCTTGCAAAAGAGTCACAATTACATTAGCCATTGTTAGATACGAGTACTCTTTTATCGCATTTTTACAATAATTTCTAGAATTTTCAAATACAAGATATATATTGGTATATATTAAGTGTTAGATTGGATTACAACATGCGACATGAAGAAACATTGTTTTAGAACGTTGTCACATAATATAAATAAGTTTTTTTAATTCAATATAGAGATATTTACAAAAAATAATCGTCCACTCTTAATTTTTTATTCTATTTTTCTAATATCTCTGATTAATTCATAACAAAAACATATATTTTTGTAATGCTAAAGGAATATTTGTTGAGATCTATCAAAGGTTTTTGTTATTAAATAACAAAAAACTTAAACTTAAATTTTTAGCAATATAAAAATGTAATACTTGAGCTTAGCATAAATATAATATGATAATTGGCCTATATGAATAGAAAAAAAATGACAAAATTAAGATTGTGAAATATAAAATTACTCTAAATCATTACCTTATTTAAAAATTAGGAAAATGTCCCAAGATCATCACAGTAAGACACGCATGTTCAAGTTATGACTCTTACAAAGTTCTATTTATGGAAAAATTAAAATTTATGAATTTCCACACTAATTACTAACAAAATTATTAGATACATTGAAAAAAAAGATTTTGTTAATTTAACAAGTTATCAGTAGATACCTGTAACAAATGATTTGTAGATATAGTGACAACAAATATCGGTACCGAAAACGAATATATGATTTATTACTTTTGATTCGTTACTCAATTTTCTATCATCGAAATTGAAGCTGGTCTGCTATTCCAACCAATTATTAGTAATAAAAACAATTATGTCTGCTGGATAGATTTTTATTTGCTAGCAATACTGATTATTTGCAAAAGATACAAACAACGATTTAGCAAATGTGATTTTTATCGTACATGTAAACTGTGTATTATAATATTTGTTAATACTGACGAATAATGAGAAATGATTTGCAATAATAACTGATCGATTCGTTTTCCTACCGAATAATCACATTTGTTATCGCATGTCGCGTTTCGAAACACAGGCACGAGAGTTCCTTTTTCGCCTATCAATGAGCGCGCAATCACGTAAAGTTTCTCTCCTCCTTTCGATAACGCGGCAAGTTTCTCGCGCCGTAATGAAAATATAATGAGCCGCAGACTTGACCATTATTTTTGCGTATCCGAATCTATCGTAGTAGAAACTTGGTAGACGCACTGAAAGCAAGACGAATCGAGTTTCCATAGCTAACGATCGAACAGACGTTGAACGAAAAGTCGCCGTCGCCGTTTGCGATCTTTGACGTCCTCTCGCGGCGCGGCGCGGCGTGCGCAAACTTAGTTTACCCCGAATGGTTATTTATCCCCACTACCACCGTCTGGGTATAAGGAGCAACCAGCTATACAAGGAGAACGGTCTTGGGGGCTTGCGGGAGCGAAAAGCGAGCAAGACGGTGGGGGGAGAGAAAGAGCTTTGTTCCCGTGACGTCATGATGGAACGTGTCCCGTAACTTCTGCTCAGGAAATTGGAGAAGTATTGTGATGCAGGACGTAGCCTGTCGGAGCCGGGAAAACCGAGAGGAACCTTCAAACTCCTCTTCGTATCCCGACTGAGAAAATCATACCGAAATATCCCGCAGGATGGACGGACATGCATCGCGGTGGACGCTTTATGTATGTAGTCGGAATACATGGCTTCTTGCGTGCCCTTTCTTCCTTAATAATAGCATGAGCGAAGTTTGATGGCAACCTTTCTTAATTTTGAACATTGCTTTAACTTACGTTTTTGAAGTGCAATTCTTCCTTTTTAAAAACTAAAATTATTGAAAGATTAAATTAATAAAAATGCGAAATTTATGATTAATTTGACTAAAATAACAATTGATAATAACTCGTAAAAATTAGAAGATATCAAAATAAAATCGATTTCCATTAATATACTTTGCAACCAACAAGCTTTATAGATTTGTACATCGACGAAACAGTTTAAGTATGTGGGACACTTCGGCGTTGTCCAAGCATTCACGATTACGTAAGCGAGTTATCTTAATGAACGATGTTTATAATTTGTTAGAAAATGGATCCAATTATACGGCAGCTAGCAGTTCCCATATTTTGTACCTCGATATCGAACCGCGCACGTGCCATCGTCGTATTCCAACGGTGGGACGCATTTGCACCGATTGGCAATCCATTGAAAGTCAAACTAACCCGTCTACGACATTTGGATTCTAAGGAGGAGGCGTTGCACTTGGTAATCCGAAACTTCTGACTCTCTCCCACGATCTGCACTCTATCTCGCGTCCTCACCCCTTCTCTTTATACCTCTTTTCCTTGGACGACAAGATTCATCTAAGTTAAGCCCCGCTGATTTGCATTCCTCAGCCAAGGACATTCGAAGTTCGATAAGGCAATAAGTGTGAAAAAGTGATTCCGTGCCCGCCGCTTAAAGATTGCGAGAACTTATCTGATAGGAAATACACGTCGCGTAACATGAGCGAAATAAAATCACGTCTCATCCTGTCGCGCCCCAGGAAACAAATAAATATCTGGTCACAATATAATGCAAACGACTATATGATCAATAGTTAATCACATAAATTTTGCACAATTATAAATGTATTAAGTTTGAGGCAAAATATTAATTTTTAGAATTTTACATAATTTTTTATTAGACATTCATTATGGAGACAAAACTAATAAAATTTTAATATCTATTATAATTAAAATATCTATTATAATTGATCAAACGATGAGCACATTTCTTCAGATCTGTTAATTAAATAATTTAAGAACAATATTAAGTAGTTTTTTTTCCAATGAAATAATAGCGTATACTAATAAAACTAGATTTACATTTTTGTTGGGTTGCGGTATGCACGAAAACCAGAATTACAGAGCGATATTAAGGAATAGTAGTGCAATTAAGTGAACGTGTATCCAAGGCACTCAAGCACTCAACGTTTAAGTATACCCTTCCGTTTATATGTACACTTATATCTCTTCCTCTTCAAAATGAGAGCCGTGCAAGCTTTATTTTGAGTAAAAATTTTAAGAAAAGAAACAGTATAACCATTCCGAGGAAAACGAATTTAAGAAATTAAATCTTTACATTTTTAAAATATAATATTAAACACACGTATGTTGTGTTAGGAATATAATCTGAAAGAAATAATTATCTGTCGAAGTAAACAAATCAGTGTAAACAAAATTGTATAATTATAACTTATATATCTGTTTCTAACAATATATACCACAATGCTATAACATATACTTATGTTATAACAGTTACTATAAAGTAAATTGAGTGTCTCTCTACTAGAAACTTACTTCATTGTTCGGAGAAAGGACGATGTCGAGATCTTATCTTTTACTGTACTATAAATGGGCGCGATCTTTCATCTTCAAAGAGGCAAGACCAACTGTCCCCTGCGCGACAGTTCACACTGAGATCGTCCAGTTCGTCCATCCACGAGACGGAACGAGGTGTCGCGTGAGCACTCGATTTCCGCCCCGCGGAAACCGTTTAGCGCGCCGGCTCACCCTACTAGTAAATCGGAAAACTGTCACGTTCGAAAATTGACATTTTTCTAGGTAGCGAAGTAGTGCCGAGCAGTCGCCTCGAGGCTATCGCAAGAAGGGTAGAGGGTTTACACCGGGTGTTGTTGCAGATAATAGGGAAGATGGAATTTCGACACTGTCTCAAGTACACTCCCTTTGCGTTCAATGCATCTTCAATTGCATTCGCGTTGATGAACGTGTGTGCATCGCTTATGTAACGACGATTGCTTGAGGGAGAGGAATGCTTAGACAACCATGGGGAAGCACGTAGGTGAGATTCACCGGAGACTTTACACGAGCTCGTCCCACAGGACTAGCTGGTTGACGATGTCGATAGATACGTGTCAGCAGCATGTTAACCGTGCATTACAAATTCTCGCATTCCCGCGGCTACGTAACAATCGCGTGCATTCAACCCTGCATGTGGATGTAGAACGTGAGAAGCTTCCACGTAAACACGTAGAGAAAGATCGGTTTATTAGCCTGAATAATCTTGTCGAAGTAATAATGCATGTACAAACGCTTGATGTGGTAAAGGTAAATAAATTTCTTTCAAATTTGTGCAATATTGTAGAGATTACTGTATAGATTATAAGAAAGATAGAAACTTTGTTCTTTTTTAAGATTAAATTTATTGCAAAAAGAAATGTGGGCACGACTACGATTATCAAGAAAACTTTTATTGCTTACGAAAGCGTATAACTGTATATCACACAGAAAAATAACAAATGATAATAAATTGCTCGATACTGCGAAATGAAAAACATCGGTTTGCTTTCAGGCCGTAGCAATAAAACATTTCGGGTAATCCTCGTACGAGTAAAATATATAGAAAAATATTGGAACGTAAATAGAGTACGAAAACACTCTGCGATTCCATCATATTGTATGAATCCTATGAAAATCATTTGCTGGTATATTATTTTCCACACCTATCAACTAAGCGAAAATTATTTTTTTTTTTGTCGAATGCTAATCTTTATTTATTGTTGCGTAAAAATACTTTTCGTGTGGCTGAATTCAAGATTTGCCGTCCGCGGAAAAGTTTTTACGTTGCTTACTTTCAATTTTACAATACAGCTTTTTACCGCAAACCGCTACCCGCTTAAGAAAACTTTCGTTGTCTTTATCGTTCTCCTCCTTTCCTTTCTTTTTCCGACTTTTCTTCTTTCTTCCGCACATGCATTGCAGCTAGAATACCACTGCACTTGACATCCTCTATGCCGAGAGTTTTTGCGACGTTAGGTGAGGAATAAAAGATTTCTGGAGGATAAAATCCGTGGGAGGATCGAAAGTTTCGGGGGTCACTTCTCTCGTACGTCAACCTACGAACTTCGATTTGTTCAAGACTCTGCTCAGCTATTTCTTTGAGATCCTTAACCATATAACATGGTCATAAATGTCGAAAAAGAGATTACCAGCTTTTGTAATGTATATTATTTCGTAATATATACATATTAATATACAGGTCTTCGTTAAACTGATTACGATAGATAACATTTGTGTTTATTATTGAATATCATAATCTTAAAATTTTTCTTCAATTTTTAGATAAGATCGATTGCATAACTTTGAACAGTATACTTATGAAAAACATTTTATATGCATTTGTTTAAAAAAACTAGATAACGGTTAAGCAACAGGATTTGAGAATAAAGTTGTAAGTGCATAAATAGTTTTAACATTTCTCTCTTCTTTCTATTTTTTCTATATTTTTTTGGATATATAAGATGAAAGACAGATTATCTTCAAAACATAAAATATTAAAATATTTGTAACTTCCATTTCTTTTACATTCAAAAGACTTTGAAAAATTGTCTTCTAACCGGAAGAACAATAATAAAAGAACATCACGTAGGTCTCAACTAATATTTTCCGAGCTACGTATGTAATTCCGTGATAAAGCGTGTCGTGCTAACTACTTGTTGCGGTCGGAATTGTTGCAACGGTGTTAACTAATCCCCGCTGATATTTTTGCAGCGCGACAGTAAAGTCGCGGCCGAGAAACTTTACGAGTGGGATGAGTTCCGCGGCAATTGCGGGACTCAAATGGAGAGAGCAAGAGACAAGGGGAGACTTTGTAAAAGTTTCGACTTGGTTCTTCCTCGCCGATATACTTCTTCAACTTGATGGAATTCGATTTCGGTAGGATGGCGGGCTTTCTCACTGCGTGCTGTTCCCGGGATCGTGCTACTATCGACGGTTAGGCGACAAAAATCTAACTGTACGAGATTAGATCGACGATTTCGAGCAGAACTTTAACTGTCTCAACAATCTGCTAGCATTTATTGGGAAGATTTTTATTTTTATCAGATTTTCATTTATATTTTATAGCTAACAGATGTGCTTAAATAATCGCGTGAAACTTTATTCATTGTTTCTTGTTTTCTTTTTAAATCTTCTTTAACCTCTGGTTTTATTTTTAATAATTACGTAAATTTTAATTACATTATTTAATCACATTCCGTTTTCTATTCTTGGCGATCTTAAAGTTCTTTAGACATTTAAGAAGATATATTAAAAGCCGAGCATTGATTGATCTTGTACGGACAAATGCATTTGTAAGTTTTGCGATTTTATGAGTATAAATGAAGAGATGTGTTGAAGTCAAAGATGTTTAGCGACACGCTACGCGATACGTATAAAATCTATTCACCTTCCTTTCATAAGATTGCTTTGAGCGAAATAAGCTCTATTCTGAAATGCCAATGCATCAAGAACAGTGATATTGGAAACAACAGTAAACTATTTTTCTTGCTTATTCCATCTATATAAGGTGTATGTTTCATCGATCTAAGATCATATAAAAATATTTCTTACTATTATCATTTCTAGACGATTCAATTCAATACGTTCGAGTCATTAAAGATTCTATGAAATTAATTCTAAGTACATTGATTCCTTTTATAACGCTAATGATAAAAATAATACCGGTTATATATATACATATATATGCTATATATTTAATTAATAATCATAATAATAACTTATTTAATTTTTTCCGAAAATTTAAAACGTAAAATTTTTATATGTAGAGATTTTTGGATTTCAATACCGATATTAGAAAAAGAATTCGAACATTACATGAGAACTCAAGGCACCTTATATATATGACTTGGCGTATTCCACCGGGACGGTTCTACGAGTTTTCACCGACTTCTGGTACCCATTCTGCGTTCTTTATTCGTTCCTTCCCTCTTTTTTCTTTTCCCTTCGTGCAACGAGCCAACCCTCTTTGGCCACTTCCGTCAATGTAACCGCTCGAAGCTAAAACGATCAACTCTTACGCAGGATCTGTCTGCATTTTGGCAACAACAATGAGAATAGAAAAAATTCCATTTTAAATTTATAGACTTATACAACGAGAGAGAGAGAGAGAGAGAGAGAGAGAGATTTTTTGACCATGTAGAGAGATAAATTACAGAGAAAGGAAATATATTTAGTAATAAATATAAATACTTATTTTTCGTTAATTTTTCTTTATATAAATAATAGACATACATATAACAGGCATTTTTTTATCTGAAGAAGAAGAAAATAATTTTGTCTCATACTAAGAAATTTACAAGAAATACACTTCGCTTTCCATTCTGAAACTTTCTATTTCGAGTTTAATAGAAGCTACGTTATACATATATTAGACTTTATATTTCTACATTTTCCCAACAAAATGAATATAAAAACATGTAATAAAATAACGAAAAATAAACATTTTATATTTTTAATAATAAAACCTAAAACTAAATAACAATCTCTCTTTAAAAAATATTAAACTCAGAAATTGTATATATCTTTTTATCATAATTTTTCTATTTTTCGCATCTAGATGCGAAAAATAGAAAAATTTGTATCGTATAAAAAGTAATTAATTCATGTTGTATAAAAAGTACGAAATACTGGAACTGCTTTGTAGAGAAAAATTATAAAAATATCTTTAAATATATTTAAAGATATTTAAAACGGTTAAAATATATTTTCTAATTTTATTATTTCTCTTATACATGTATATATATATGCAATTATATATACATTCGTACTTTTAGTTTGAAGATAAAAAATCACTTAAAACGTAATTCATTTAGATGTATATTTATATCAACGAATGTAATTACACATAAAAATATCTAAAATCTTGGAGCTTTTGCATCCGATTTTTATTCAGTCACGTATTGGGCATTTTAAAAAAGTTTCTTACAGTTTCTCTCTCACCAACTCGGCGATTGGCGTATCTCAGTAATGGCGAAATTGTTTAGCGGAGCGTTTTAATCGAGAATCGCCGAGGAAAACTTTCAGTGCCATAAAAATTTATCCTGAAGACGGCCGGAGCGAGGAAGTAGGTGGAAAAACAGGTTGAGATGGGGGAGGGTAATTGGTCGATGCAATTCTTACATAAGTTTGACTATCGTCCCGTACAAATTCCTGCTCGCGTGCCGTGGAATGAAAATTATAATTCGCGAGCTCGGCTACGCTGGATTTACATTCTCCCTTAACCGCGGTAGCAAGAAGATTTTCGCTTAAAATTCCGGGCATGTTTACCAAGCATCGTTTGTTCGCAGTTTGTGAACGATATTATTTTCTACAAATATTAATATCCTGCTTTTCTCTCTCTTTCTATTATAATCTTCGAATCGTATTTGAAATACGAGCGATATTCGCGTTCTTGGCAATACTGGAAAATTAAACAGCAATTGACTACCAGATATTTAACTTTTTATTAGGTCGTATTTCCCCGAGGCAACAAATAACTACGAGTTTATTGTCGAGAAAACAAATATAAGAGATGTTTAATAAATAAAACATAATAGGAAAAAAAAGATACAAACGCGTAAATAAAGATATTTCAACAGTAAACTTTAATGTATATATTGTAGTTTATTTGTAATCTGAAGGCAGATGTTATAAATAAAAAAACGTATTTTCTTAATAATATATTAATTATAGAAAATTATGGGATAAATTTTCGATAATTTTTTAAAGATTCTTATGGCTTTTTTTTTATATTTACTAATATTTTATACGTATATATATTTTCGATAATTTTTTAAAGATTCTTATGGCTTGTATTTAATATGTACTAATTTTATATACGTATATATGTGTATATATATATATGTATAATATCGTATGATTATACTGTAAATTATTACTTATATTTGTCAGATAATTTCTGCGCTCGCTAACGTTCCGATTCTTCAATTCAAAAGCATACCCCTTCGCAGAGAGTCATTCCGTACACGTTCCCTCTTATGGGAGAGATAGCTGAAGCGGTGGATACGTAGTGAAATCGAAGGCACCGCTAACGAGATCCGCGCGCGGTCGATGAAGAAAGCAAGCGAGAGATCGAACCGCACAGGAAAGGTTGGAAAGTTGCTAAATGAGAGTAAGCGCGAGGAAGGGTCGCGGAACGAATGAGCGCGAGAATGGGGTGGTTTAAAGGCGAACCACGTAGCTTCGAGGGATGGGTCTCGTACCAGGGCGCGGAACGGGTGGTGTAACAGGGATGGAGGCGGCGGATTGCAACGGTCAGCAGAATCAGAATGCTTAGAACCCCATATAACGGCCACTCGAGCGAGTTGAAACCGTCCGTACGTACAGCGCTGTTCAATGATGGTGGCCAAAGGAGCGTATTCACTGTAAAAGCAGACTTAACATCTACGTTACGATAACGGCAACATAAATTGCAGATAAACGTAGCGATGACGTTAAGAAGTGTTTTCTATATGATTTTCGTGTCATGTTTTGTCTCATTTTGAAGAAAGAGAAAATATTGCTTCAAAAACATCATTTAATTATTACAAAATTTTTAATTCTTAATGAAAATATTTAAAAATTATTTTAAAATAAAATTCTGGAATAAGATGGGGTTTAGTACTAAATTTGTTAAAGACGTATAATACGTAAGAGTTTAAAACGAATAAACATTTGTTGATGAAATTTATGATAATACACGAGTAAATTGTACTGTATTACAGTGCATATCAATTACGTCGGTCTTAATTATTCATAGTACACGAATTATGTTACAGAATAAGATAGTATCTTTTTTGGACAATACTATACTTTACGGGATACGTTGGTGAACGATTACACCGTTATACACATGCACGTAACGTTCTGGTGAAGTTTGTGGAGCTGTCTGCAGGAGTTTGCACGGACTTCTCTTCCGCGGGTACTTGTGCTTCAAGATCTGTACGTCATCTTTGTCAGTCCGCATTGGACGACCGTTTCCACGTTCGATCGAATACGCTACCGGGTCATGCCAATAATTAGACCGTGTCGCACATAAAGAAACCACTCCTTGCCGCAATCGCCGCTCCTCTGTTGCCTTTTTCTCTCTCTTTTTTTTTTTACTTTTTTGAGAATTTATGTCGGTAGAAGCGACAAATTTAAGCCAATACGAGGATTAAGGTCACGCATTGAATATTTGAATAATTTTTACGTTCTGTGTACAATATTCTTTTCTCGAATATAAGGAATATATTTATGTAACGCACTCTTAAGATACGAAGTAAATTTTTAAAGTGCTTCTACTGAAAATTCTCTTGAAATTCATTCCCTTTTCACAGAAGTTTCCGACTCACAAAAGTCACAATAATTCCACGCATCCCAGTGAATCAGGACGCGTTTGCAAGAAAGCGAATTAAACATTGTTTCTCTCTCTTTTATACGCAGCTAAACCATATTCTTACTCCAACAGCGTGTAAGTCGATTCGCGGTTACCGCAAGAAAATTCCACCCTTCGTCGGTTTATTCTAGCGAAATGGAATAACCCCTACAGAGAAAGAGAGAAGCTGGGGAGGGAAAGGAGCGCAGTATGCGCGGTATGCCGCTGCTGCAAGAAACACTCGCAAGTATTAAACTGCATAGCTGCCGGCTGCACGTTCGTAAGTGGTCACATTACAGAGACAGTGGGTACCGACGAATGTTACCAGTTACGAACCTGTGTCGGATAGTTTTGGCACCAGCTCCTTCGCATTCTGCCGACGAAATCCGTGAAGGTCGAAGTCGGAATTACATTCCACCTTCACTTTTCGTAGGAAGGTCGACTGTAACAATTCCAACAAAATTCTGAACAACTCCTGACAAAGTCATACTTGGATTATGATATTCCGCGTATCCTGGTGAATATTCTCGCCTTTCTTGGCATTGATGTACCTTGGCATCTTAATATCTGTACTACAGGCTTTCAATTCGAACAAAATTAATTTTAAAAATCACTCGACGAATCTGTCATCAAAATTAGGATTGAGTGTGCTGACAAAATTGTGAGATGTCCTGTGTCCGAACAAATGTACGAATAGAATCGTTATATCCGTTTAACGGATATTTGGTATACAGTGTCGTCTTTATGAATGGAAATATCAGGTATCTTTAGCGATGAGCAGGCGCGGCACCAGAAATCCGTCGCAAATTTCGTCGGCGTTTACATCCACCGCGGTCATTCCGTTTCCGGGAGGAAACTTCGCGAATCCGGCTAATCCTATTAGCGAGGACACCGAGCACTTGCTTGGGTTAAACGAGCGAGACGAGCGGGACGGAGCTCGTTCCTGTGACCGCTGTTGGAAACCTACTCGCGTATAACGCGCGTGGCTAGGCTTTTCCGATCGTGAACGCAGCCAGCATTTCCCACGGAAACCTCAATGCTCTTCGGCGGCGAGGACTTGCGAAATTGCCAGTTGCGAATTGAGAAATTAAATAACAATGTCTCACATCACACACATCGTGCGTTTTATCAAATATTTGAAGTTATCAATATCGAAATGATCACAGACATGATAATTCTTGTACCATAAAACTTATTACGCTACGTTTAAAATTTGAAATAAGATATATTTGGAAGAAATTGATATTGAATCAATTAAGATTATATTTTGAGAAATAAAACTAGAAACTCAGTGAACATCAATAAATAACATTAGACCGCATTTAACTATACAACTAATTTAACTATACAACTAATTAAGTAACGAGAAAGTTTTCTGGTTTCAACTGAATCTTAGTAGTTAAATAATATATATTTCGATGTGAATTTATGTACATAATTAGTTCTGTGAACTACATACCGAAATAATTTTCGGTCTTGAAATGAAATCCTAAACTGAAACTGAGGTAGTAATGTCACAAATTAGATTAAATTGATAGGTGTACAAGTAATAATTTTGATGTTGATAAACGTCTTAGAGAGAAGTAAATAATTTATTACGAAAAATTATTACACTGAAATTAAAATGCAGCGAAAAGATCGCACTACAGTCAAACTATTTCAACTAACTCAACAATGTAGAAGATTCTATATAGAAAGATTTATTCGCACTCTCTATAAAGTTAGATGTATTTCACGTTAGGCTCTCTTTTTCCATTCTAATCGTCACACAACGGCGAGTCGCCGCTGCATCGAAAATGGCGATGCTATATCGAGGAATACATCCGGTATTATTCATCGGCGCCGGTATCCGCCGTCGCGGTGATCCCTCTGCATATACGTTATCCGCTTTTATCTCCTCGCGCGGCCATACCACATATCCTACCGCACGGTCCATACTTCTGTACGCTCGCGTCCCATGCTCATCCCGCAGCCGTGTCACGCTCGGCACTTTTAGCACGCGTATCCGACGCGGGGATACGCGTGCAAACGTTACACGCGTCCGCGCGGAGCGGCAAACATGCGCCCCGTGAAACGCAAAGTCGAAAAGGGGAAGGACGCGAGGGGGTGGTGAAACATGCAATTTTCGCGCTTTAACATTTTCCAAATTACTTTTCGAGAATGACGAGCGTCCTCCTGACGTCCCGACGAGTTCCGACGATCGACAGCGAGGAATATCGTGTAAAAAATGAAAGGAAAAAGGAGAGTAAAGGCGAATGGTAAAGCATCGATGTAACGTACATAGCTGATGAAAACGAGTTAAAATTCACGAATAACCGGCGGCCTTTTGTGATTTACCACGTTCGTCATGGTGATCGCTTGCGCGCTTAAATCTCGCGATTAATTGGATCGTACTTCACAGGGAAAAAACGATATTTTCGTTTAATCGTAAACAGATGATGTGTAAGCTCAAATAAACCGATATAAATATTGAGATAATTATTCGGGAAAAATTAAACTAATTTATAATGAATTACATTTTGTAGATGAATTTTCACGCATTGATCATTTTGAAATGTGATTTTTGATGATGTAATATATGTCTCATAAAAGTATATTTTTAAAAATTAATTGAAATAAAAAATCTTTGTATGAAAATAATCTTCGAATTAAACTGTATTTAAAATTGCACAGAAATTGCATCTTTGAAATGAATTGCATTTATTCGCGTAACTAATCTGTTATCTGTTACCTATTTTCACAGCACAAGATTAATTTATATAGACAGACATTATGTAGATTATTTAATTTTTATTATAAAAATATAAATAATTGATTAATTACACTCTCTCTCTCTCTCTCTCTCTCTCTCTACAATTTTACAAAGAATTATCCAATATAAAACTAAATCTAAATTTAAAAGCTACAGTTCATTTTTAATTTAGATTAATTTATTATGCTATTTTTAAATTTTTATTGCATGTTTAATAGGAATGAAACAGTTGTATACTTTTAATAAGCCAAATAAAAAGTTATCGCAATGTTCGCAACGATTTAATTTTATTTTTCTGATTTTTTAAAATCATACAATTTTATCCTCCGCGGAATGAAAACATTTTTTAAACATAATAATAGATTAATTTACATAATAATGTTTTTGTGTAAAACAAAAATAAATTATATTCCTCAAATAAATTAATTTACATTCAATATGCAATCTCAAAATTAACTAACACAAGGAATACTCTTCGGTTTTTATTTTGTAGCGTTGTATTCAGCAATAATAACAAAAAAATTCTGCACTGACACACAGCATTGCTCGACTCTTTTGTTTTTTTAAGATATACAGCATATGTAATAGCCATTGTCTAAAAAAACACAAAGTTAATTTTATTATTAAAATAAACGTATTAAATTTATCGCACAATATGATAATAGCTCATTTATCAAAATTGATCTGAGAAATAGAATATACAATATATTATACATATATACTTTTCTAATGCGTTAACTATTTCATATCAATGCATTAACAATAAAATATGCGATTTTGATATTCATTTTTGATGCGTATGTCTGCGCTAGGTATGCACACAAGGCCATATATTATCATTTTCATGACAAATCTCATCGAGCGTGCAACTATACATGAGCCATTGCGTGTGTATTATTTTCAGACTCGATGGCGACAAGTATCATGAGATAATAAACTTATTTTATGCCAATGATTAACGAATATTAACTCGCGCAATTGATTAAGTTTCTCTTCTCACTTCTATTCTGTAACTCTTAATGATGGTGTCGTTATATTGTGCAACGCGCAAATATACCTAATAAAAAAGCCGCACAACGACAATATTTAACGATACCAACATTTTTATTAAGTGTTACAGAATACCTTTATATATCCGTTCTAAAACGTTTTAAATACTTAATGACAGTGCGATAAACTTGCGGGTAACTGCATAAACTGCTCCATGTATGTTGTACCTTCCGAAATATAGCAACGACAAGTGCCGTGAGATACTAAACTTATTCTGTACGCTTAATGAGTATTTTCTCGTGCGATTAAGTTCCTGTATTTATTTCATAACGTATTAAATATTTCGTGGCAAATTGAATGGTATGTGGTCGTGGTATTCGTTATTGTGACGTCATTGTGGCGGTCCACGCGCTGTTCTCGCAAGATCAATGCGCTATCATTCGCATATCGAGGCGACAAGCAACTGCGCGAACCGCTCCATGTATCATCGCATTATTCTTCAAGATGCGATTGTTACGGCAAATAATTATCGAATCAACTAATTAATTTCAACTAATTAATTTCCG
Organism: Trachymyrmex cornetzi; assembly: GCF_001594075.2. Taxonomy (NCBI): domain Eukaryota; kingdom Metazoa; phylum Arthropoda; class Insecta; order Hymenoptera; family Formicidae; genus Trachymyrmex; species Trachymyrmex cornetzi. The sequence continues at coordinate 853,493 of NW_017297680.1, forward strand.
CGACATTTACGACTCGTAAGCGTAACGAGACTTAATCAAAAGGCAATGCGACGATAGTTACTATCAAAGTAAATAGTATTTATATTTCGGACAACTTATTCATTTAAAATAGGAAAGAAAGATTATTAAAGATACGTATTTTCTTTTTCAGGTGATTTATGCGTCTGAAATGTTCTGAACTTCGGTCATATATTTTCGAATGAATCGCACCTTAATTAATCGACAGTTTGACTTTACAGTTGTATTATAATATCGTGAAAAGTGATTATCGTACTTTAATAATTAAAGCGCGCGCGATCGTAATTAACCGTTGTTTTCGCGAATGAATGTGCGAGTGCTATGAAGAAAGAATGGAAAAACGAGAGAGGAGGAAGCCCGAGAACGGTATCATGCGACGGTGGAGCACCCAAAGAGTAATTTATCATTTGGCTATTATTCGTTATTTGCGAAGCGAAACGTTTATTTCCGTGACAGTCACGTAGCATATTTCGTATCTACATTATTTTGCATCTCTCATTGCAATACAAGTCTTAGTCAAAAGTATTAAACACCTTATTATTTAACTCAAAAAATTTAGCTAAAAAATTGTGATTTATGACATTTGCTGTGAATTATCTTTGTTTTATAAGAACCTTCTAAACTCATGTACAACTAATAGGAAATAATATAGGTAAACGAAATGTCAGATAAATAAAAAAAAATGTAGATGTCTAATATTTTTGGTCAAGACTGTATAATCAATATAAAGTAACTATTTATAAAATTATCATGGAAATTTTCGTATTGGTTAAACTTTTACACATTATACTTAAAAATATTCTTTTCTGAAGGAACTACTTTAGATATTTATTTAAAGAAAAATTGTATAAAAGATTTTATACTTAGATATTTATTCAAAGAAAAAACGTATAAAAGATTTAATACGTGCACGAAATATTTTTAGAAAATAAAATTATTTTGTACGTTGCTATAATTTGAATTCGTATATTGAATTTGTATTTTACAGATCAATCTGGTTATATCAGTTCCACTGCTGCACATCATATTGGTGAGTGCAAAATTCTTTTTATTTTAATCGGAAGGAATATATTAACGAAAAAAATGGTGTCAAGTATACAATTAATAAAATATATATTTAAATATATATATATATCAAAGGACATTATATAAGAACATTACACATACAAAGGCCGGTTGTTCCAGCTTCGGATAAACTATGTAATTTACCTGTTGGATAAACAAAAAAGTAAAAGAGTAAGAGTATAAAAAAGTAAGAGAGTCTTAGTGAATTGAAGTTTACCGAAAGGTGGAAAAACCCAGCCATAATATGATATATCAAAGATATATGTAACATTTCATAGATCTACTACTTTAAAATAGATGAGTTTGACACAGATTAATGATATATTTAATCCTGAAAATATATTTAATTATACGCTAATTTATGTGTATCGAGGATATGCATACACACACACGCTCAAAGATTATAGAATAGAACTCAGTATTTGATGTAAAACTTATAACTTATGACATTTTGATGTTATGATATACGTCAAATTATGATTATGTAATATCATAAATCAGTTGTTTGAAATTTACAGGATAAAGTCATAAAAATAAATCAAAAGGTGAGATAAGAATTTTTTATAATTTAAGTAAGGCTCAAGAAATAAGAATAGAATATGTATTTGAAAGAAGAAGAATTGTCTTCGAATCTAGTTGTAATCTTTACATTTTTATTGAACACTATAGATTTTCAAGAATTGGAAATTAAATGATTAAAAATACTATATTATAATTTAGTTAATCAAATTAGAGCTTAAGATAAATAATAGAAAGTGCATCGAAAGACTAAGAATAAGTAATAATAAAATAAAATAATAATTAATATATTGATATTTCTAGAAGATGAAACTTTTAAGTTTCTTTCCACAATGCGCATGTTTCATAAAATGATGAAAAAAATGTGATATTTATATATCGTATATTTGTAAATATAAAAATAAATTAATACCTATAAAATATGACAAGAAAAGAAATTCATAATATTTTACAGATATATGTATATGTATTTTTCTTATTTTCTATTATTTCCTTTTTCCAAATATTTCTTTAATTTGATGTCTGCATGCGCGACCTCTATTTCCAGAATTAAATATTATATAAACTTGTACATACAAGAGAGAAAAATAATTTTCAGACTTTTATAATATGCGAATGTTACAAGTCTAAACGAAAGTGGAACGAAGGATATTCTATATATAACATATTCCAACTAACTTATTTAAAAGCGAAATGCACTAATGTATTAGTTATAATACTTATTTTTATATATCTATAATGTGTACTAATTTTATTTTGATGGTTTCTCTCTCTCTCTCTCTCTATAATTTTATTTTATCTTGTATGGTCCATCCATCTACATATATTTATTGATAATTCGATTATTGATTTGCACTTTCGTAGAGATATTAGAAAATCGTCAATATTACCAAGAATAGCTGATTATTACAGTATAAAATAATATAAAGCTGAGATAATAAATGGGAAATTATGCATATGTTATAGATCTAAATGTGCGAGTCTAATTATGCAACAATTAATCACGAGTATATTAAAAAAAATTATCGTACAATTACTTTAATTCACATTTTAGAACGAACGCGCGCGCGAATTTTAAAGTAATTTCGAAATTGATTAATTATTACATAATTAGACTCATGCGCATTTAGGTCTGTAACTTAACACATACGTATATCGATCCATTCATTATTTATTTTCTCAGCTCTCTCTTAGCTGTTATTGTGGTTCAGTGATATGAGTTAATTTGATAATTTATATTATTTCAGCTATTTATACCATTTTATACTATAATAATCAGCAATTTTTAGCAATATTGACGATTCTTAAAAATTCTAGTATCTATGGAAGTGCAAGTCAATAATCAAATTATTAATAAATACAGATAGATAGAGACTCTATACAAAATTATTAAATTATTACTTATAAAATGTCAAGTAGTTGACATTTTTTGCACATAAAGACAAATATTAACTAACGCATTTTACTTTTATAAAATAAGCTAGTTGGGATATGCTAGATATATGTAGAATATTCTTTGTTCCTTTTTTATTTATACTTGCAACGTTTGCATATTCTGGAACAGGGTATTCCGGAAAGCGTGGTACAACCGAGAAAGAGGTGATTCCTCATATGAAAGTAAGTTTAAAATGTAGAACAAAATTTTTTCATTCTGTTCGAAAAAATCGTGGTTGAATATTCATTAAGTACGCATGAATTTGACTAGCTACAATCCGCTTGGCTCATCCAATCTGACGACTCATCGATTTTTCTATGTCAATCTGGTAGATAATTTTAAAATAATACAATAAATTTCAATAATGTATTTATTTTATTGATTGAAAATTTGTTGAATATGTCTATGCGAAAAATTGTCATCTCTATCTCGGTTTATTATTATTTCCGGAACACCCTGTATAATTCGTTAGCTTATGTGGATTTGTGAGTAAAATGTTAAATATAATTTCGCTGACCACATAACGCGCCAACGCGTAAATTCAAAAGCGCGAACGTGGAAATCTTAAATTTCTACAATAATGCACTTGAATGCAGATTCACGCGTTCTTAAAGCGTAATTAATTATTTAAAATAATATTTAAAAATACCTTCGCGCGAGAGATATATATTTATATTTGTATTCGTGTAATCGCACAAGTTTGCTCTCACATTCAGTTCCAGCCAGAATTTGCTGTGGTTTTGCCGTTAATACCGTTGGCTCGGCTTAAGTCTTGCGAATGCGGATTCTCGCGGAGAAACAATGCGCGCGGAAATCTTAAATCCCTCGGTAACGCATTCGAGTGCAGTGAAATGACACAAAAACGCAACGCAACGCGACGCAATACTGCCACAGCGAGTGGAGGGAAACGGATGGAAAAACGGGCAAGGGAAAAAAGAAAAATCGCGTGCGTCAAAAGCGCATAAGTTGCGGCTGAACGTTCGCGTAAAGTCCGCATGCCCGCATCCGCGAATATGAGATTCTAAACCGCGGCGCACGGCGTGGCGCGGTACGGCGCGACAGGCGCCTACTTTTTCAAATTAATGTCCGTCCAGTTAAATGTGGAAGAATGTAATATACGGCTCTCTCTCTCTCTCTCTCTCTCTCTCTCTCTCTCTCTCTCTCTCTCTCTCTCT